>NC_089319.1:6974345-7001845 GCF_036669915.1 Pocillopora verrucosa
GCTCACCCTCCAACCCCTCTTTCCAAGCGAAAAATGGTGGACCTATTCCTTACTTTCTGCTCAGCGCTTTTCAGAGAATGTAAAGTTTATGATCTCTTGCCTTTCCTTATAACTTTTCCATTTTCTTAATTTGAGATTGAAGGATGCTATGGATACTACAAATATTTCCAAAATCAAAAGCTATCTAATGATCAGGCGAAAGGAACTACTTTTCGAATAAGACCTATGTGGCGTGTTTTGTTTCTAAGTTTGATCCTCTCCTCGTTCCAAATGGTTATTCTTCCCTCTTCCGATGTTGATAAACGAGGCTGGAATTCTGCTCATCCGGCCTTCTCCTGTAAAGAAATTCTGGACTCCTGACACTCCAAAGGAGACGGGGAGTATTGGATCGACCCCGAGAAAAGTGGAAACCCTTTGAGGGTCTATTTTTACATGTCAAGATATGGTGGTAAGTGAATAAGTCTTTTTATTTGAGACACGAGGACTTTAACTGGAGTATATTTGACTTGGAGCAGTTTCTATTAGAACATTCTGATCTTTGCTATTTGTGCTTTCTCTTGCGAAGATCCCTGTTTTCAGTGTTTTTTAATCGAAACCGTAAAATATTCTCGAAACGTGTTTGGTTATCACCAGCCTGCCGATTTGAGCACAACAGGACAGCACACACGTCATGCTTGCAATTTGACAGTGTAATAGGACCGTTAAAGAGACAGTTAACACGTCATGCCTGTATTAGGGAAAAGAACGCGTCATGTGCGGGCACTGTTGTCTCGCACTCCGCCGTGTTGTTTTTCGTTTTTTATGAAAACGTATAACTGATATCTAGATTCTTTCTCAAATTTTGTCATTGTTTGATTAATTGGTAACAGGCCTTCTTGTCGTCCAATTCTGTCTGTAATCATACTCGTGATAAAAAAAATCGGACTCCCGCTTTGCGGTCGTACAATTCTGTAAATCACTCGTATGATTACAGACCAAATTGGACTCCACTCGGTCCTGTTACCATTATTCATATGTAAAAAATTCTAGTTACACGAATGTCACCAGATCACTTAGGCTGGTTTTATTTTAGGAGGTTGGCTTCTAGTGTCAAATGTTAAGTTTGGAAGCCCCTCTCCTAAGGTGTCAGTCGAGACATCATACCATGGAATAGGTAAGTCACACATGGTTCTGCAGAAAAGTGCCATGAAAGAGCTCAGAAGGCGCTTGTTCTTCACTCAGCTGAGACCGACTTCCACTGCCAGAAGAAACAGGGACGCACATTCCACATGGTCACAGCTTCCAACAGCTCTGGTGAACCTGTGGTCCAATACTTCAGCGGTCAGACAGGTGAGCAATTGGATGCCTGTGGTTCGTTTGTGAGATTGAAGTAGGATGAAAATTCCAAGTTAGCTGGCATTTGCAAAGATTGGGGGCTAGTAAGTGGAAAGTACTTTTTTGGAAAGTGAGGACGTGGAGAATTGAAAGCAGGTTATACCGGTTTCCCGCCTTTGGTCCACTTAAATAACGTTGGTGACCTCAACGACATGGAATGCGATGATATCGCCTCTTAGACTGTTAACTCAATCGACGATTTCCGGAGAGTCTTTGTTCGTTAGTTGCGTTTGTCTCAGAGCTGTCTGTACCCTAAGCAACGCTTGATTGTGCGAATAACTTTAACAAACGAATAATCAAAACAAAGACGAACACAAGAAATGCGCCGTCACCGTGACCAGCTGCACGACGTTTAAGCGCTCAAACATCTAGTTAGGTCACATGTCTGGCGCTCGCTTCTTCCTTGTGGTAGACTTACCGACAGTGCTCCACCGTTTGTATCATGTAGTTATAGTTTTACATGCACCGCACGGCATCCTAAAGGAGTCAATGAGATAAACACGGTTTTCTATGTAGTAGTTTATGTTGCTTTACTAATTTCAAAGAACAATTAAGGTTCAAAGAGTTAGCCTTTCCCTTTTGTTTAGTCACGGAATATGTAAATATACTGATTTCTGCGTGAATATAAATAAATATTAGGGCAAGGTGTTTTTTTAAATCTGACAATTTGTTATTTCATCCATTTCAAAGTCAAATCGTTCAAGTTTTCGAGAGCAAGAGGAACTTTGTCTGAAGTATAAAGGGGGTAAGTTTTGAGAGAAACAGTAGTGCTGTGTCGGTGGGGAAGTATGACAAAATAATTTGGTTTTATCAACTTAATTATTAACGTAAATTGGCCACCATAAAGAGCTTTAAAGCTGACGTTTTGAGTGTTAGACCTTTGTTAGAGCGAATGACGTTTCGTATGCATTTATTATCAGGAGATCAATGTCGCACGCTCTTGTTTGAATTCTCAGTCGAATGAAGCGCCTTGTCTGTCGATCACGTAATCAGCGTGCATGTGAAAGAATCGCCAGAGGATTGTGAATTGCAGTGTTATTTAGAGGATGATTTTATGTCGATCAACATCGGAATAATGGGGGATGAACGTACTATTGTGAATTGAGTGACTCAGATCATGTTGTACATCCTCGAGATCTTGAAAATCAGAAAGACGTTATTTACAGATCAGTATAGGTGAGAATTTGTCGATTCAACTGACGGATCAATTTTTCTGTCAATCTTATTCCGTAAGCGGATGCATTCAGATAAGTTTTTAGAACTCTTTCGTTTCCGAAGGCCTGTAAGGATTAAATATAAATCTGGAAAAGTGAACAAACAATCCTCTCTGGAGAATTAACTCATAGAACAGACATGAGTTCTGGTTACTATTTGTTTACAGTATTTTGTCATGCTCGCGATCGAGGCATCGGCATTGCATCACTGAGAGAACATAGATGCCACTGGTCTTCAAACAATCAATGGCCAGTCCCAACCTCCTAGCGAGATTGTCGCTCGTGTGAGTTCAGTGGACTTTCTGATACAGAAACCTTTGATATGATAGGAGAATCCTCTCGTATGGAATGGCGACTATTTTAGCCTCCTAATTGTAAACGTGCATGCGGTATGAAAAGAGCTCCTACATAGCCTACTCCGGTCCACCACAACGGCAACGTTTACTTCCAGGGGGCACCTAACGTTGCTAATATCGGGATTTCAGTCGACTGAAACTTGGAGGAAAAGTAGCTTATGGGTGTTAAAAGCATAATATAATTCTTGACTTGTAGAGAGCTCTGAACGCGACATTTATGCATTCCAACTTAAATACGTCTTTTGATTGAAGGGCTGAACATGTCGCAAGTCGTGAATCAAAATACACTTACTTTCTAGGATAAAAAAAATTCACTAGGCCCCCGGGGAAACAATGACTTGACTTTCAACTGTCACGTGATGCAATGCCAACTAAAATACGTCTTTTGATTGGAGGGCTGAACATGTCGTGAGTCGTGAATCAAAATACACTTACTTTCTAGGATAAAAAAAATTCACTAGGCGCCCGGGGAAACAATGACTTGACTTTCAACTGTCACGTGATGCAATGCCAACTAAAATACGTCTTTTGATTGGAGGGCTGAACATGTCGTGAGTCGTGAATCAAAATACACTTACTTTCTAGGATAAACAAAATTCACTAGGCCCCCGGGGAAACAACGACTTGACTTTCGACTCCCACATGATAAGGTCGTTCACCGTGAAACCGCAGCAAATGTGTGTGCCAGCCTGACTATAAAAATTATTTTTTGCCGTCATTTTCGAGTTGGGATGTATGAGAAACACTTTAAAAAATGAAAATTAAAGTGACTGGCCCCACGGCAAACAGTGAGGATTGCTTTACCTTGCCCTACCAGGGCAACAAACTCACTGTATCCCTTGGAGTCGGTCATTAGTCACTTATTTTACCAACTTTGCCAGGTGTCTACATTATAATTGTCTGGAAGCGAAAGTAAACACTATTAGTAGGGTAGCTAGAGGGCAAAAGATGAGAAATGATTAGGACGTCTGAAAAAACAAATGTTTCCCAGCATATTGGCTTCTGTTGTCAATTTTAACGTGCACGAGTCCAAAATAGGAACACAGAAATACATGTATGGTACAGCAGATATATCTACAAATTGTGACTCATAAATGTACGAGTTAGAAGGTGAGAAGGAAATCTGTCACTTTTCATCTCTCTCTGTTGAAATTACATCCTGTAGCTCATTTTTATTAGGCGAATTTCGCTTTGTTTGGTGGGAAAAAGTTGTCATCGATCCCGAATGCGACCAATCGATACTCATAGAAATCCTTGAGCAAGAGAAAAGAGGTTCGGAAAAAAAAGACAAATCCGAATGATTGAGGTTGTTTCTATTAATGTTAAACGCCCCCACGCTTTATTCGAATGTAAAGAAATGTTAATCAGAAATATTAGTCGTGATCAGTACTTCGTTCAAAGCTGACTATTGCTTGATTTACGAAAGGGGTTCTCAAGCTGTTTCTTTTTATTTTTTTTTTAATTATTGTCTCAAGTTTCATTAAAATTGTATGAAACGCTGATAAAAGATCTTTTCAATAGAAAAATACGAGAGGAGTGGAAAGAAACTGAAGGTCAGAATATACTGGTTTCAAGGAGGAACCAAATCATTCAATTTGGAAAAAATTGGTTAATTTAAACTTAAGAAGATTGCTTTCCAACTTTGATAACAACATAATAAAACAATCCGAGTAATCTAGGTTTGTTTCTAGCTAAATGCCCTCACGCTTTACTCAAATGTAAAGAAACGCTAACCCCAAGCCGTGATCAGTACTTCGTGCAAAGTTCACTGATGCATAAAGCTGTTTCTATTTATTTCTTTTAATCATTGCCTCAAAGTTCATTAAAATTGTATGAAAAGCTGATAAAAGAGTTTTTCGATACAAAAATACGAGAGGAGTGGAAGGAAACTGAAGGTAAGAATATACTGGTTTCATAACTTGAATATTAAGCCACTTGGATAAATACGTTTGAGTGACAAGTATATATACAAAAGACCTTCACTACCGCATAAACGTGAAAGAAAAGTCGAGTCGTGATCAGTACTTCGTGCAAAACTGACCAATGCATGAGTTAGGTATGGGTTCTCAAGCTGTTCCTATTTATTTCTATAATTTTCATGGTTACCCAAGGTTCATTAAAATTGTATGAAAAGTTTATATAAGAGTTTTTCAATGCAAAAATACGAGAGGAGTGGAAAGAAACTGAAGGTAAGAATATATTGGTTTCAAGGAGTAACCAAGTCATTCAATTTGGAGAAAATTGCTTAATTTAAACTTCAGAAGAAGATTGCTCTCTAACTTTGACAACAACATAAATCTTGAATAGTCAGCCGCTTCGATAAATATGTTTGAGTGAGAAGTATATATACAAAAGACCTTTACTACCGCATAAACCTGAGAAGAAAAGTCGAGGAAAAGTAACAAAAGGAAGGTGAGTGTGAGTGAGAAACTTGATGTATTTACTTACTATCGGGTGAGTAACTTGTGCAAGCCAGGGGACAAGAAATAATCCTCAGCAGGGAAGATTCCTTTATATGACTTGGTAGTTTAAAAAGCGCTCGTATTCCTTCCCTGAGTCAGACAAGGTGTAATTAGCAAAACCCTAAATTCACAATCAAAACTATTTGTTGCATCTAAGAAGGGAGAAGGGCAACATTTGTCATCTGTTTTTCTTTCCTTCTCAAATTACAGGATGAGAGGGCATCTAGTTGGTTTCCATTTCTGTCCCGTTCTGTTGAGTGGTGTTGCTTTGTTTCTTGTGGCTTTCAGTTCGTCTTTGCACACTGACTTGAGCAGGGACGAGGTTTTCGAGCGACTAGAAGGTAACACGTGAATGTGTTATACCTCCCAACACAGTGATATTTTGTTCCGATGGGATGTGAGTGTTTCAAGTGCCATGGGCGAAAACTGGGATCGGATGACACAGATTTTGATCCCTCCCCCCCCCTGTGACATTCTTACAATCCCCCTCATTGGTAGTAAATTTCCATTTTTCCCCTTTTTACTCTGTTAGCCACAGCCGTTCGCCCTGGAAAAAAATATATGATCGCCCCAAAATTGGGTAAAAACAACAGGAACTTTCTACGTGCAACTCTCATAACTCTCAGGGCTTCTTCATATTCACCTTTGAACGATATCAAGAGTCAAGATGACCTCTTAAGACAGGGTAGTTAACTACACACAAACTGTATTATGAAAGTATCCAAAATAAACTGAGTGATGAGAACATGAAACACGATTGTGTTGTTTTTCAAGGATTTGAGCTAATTGGTCACATTACCAAGACATTATATGCTGACGAAATAAGCTGTGGATTGAGTTACCTTCGAGATGAAAAATGCCAATCTTACAACAGCAAATCCGATGCTAGTGATATAAAGAAGGAATGTCAACTGAGTAAGCAAACCAAAAATTCAAGTCCGGAAAACCTGAGGTGTAACCCACGTTCTACTTATTATGGAAGAGGTACTGTTGAGTAAAGCTCTTAACATTATGGAAAAGTTAGAGGAGGTGGGAGGGGGGGTATGAAGGGTCGGAGTATTTTGGTTGTCACGATAAAGTTTCCCTGATCCTTCTATAACGTTCCGAATTATTCTATCGATCTTCCTCATTGGCCGCCAATTTTATGTAGTCCCACTTTTAAACTCTGTTAGCGACAACTGATCCCCTCTCCATTCCCTTGGAAAAAATGATATCCCCCCAAGACTCTCCCACCCCTCCCACCTCCTCTTTCCATGGCCAAGTCAAAAATGGTGACCTATTTCTTACTTCTGAGTAGCGCTTTTCAGAGCTCTCTCATGTCACGTGTACATCCATGTATAATCTTTCCCGAGAGAATATGAAGTTAAAAATCTCTTGCTTTTCCTTATAATGACAAGTTTTCCATTTTCTTAGTTTGAATTGATAGATGCTATGAATCGTACAAAGATTTATAAAATCAAGAGCTATCTAACAATTACGCGAAAGGAACTACTTATGGAATAAGACCTCTGTGGCGTGTTTGTTTCTTAGTTTGATCCTCTGCTCATTTCAAACGATTATTCTTCCCTTTTCCTATGCAGGTAAACGAGGTTGGGATTCTGCTCATCCGGCCTTCTCCTGTAAAGAAATTCTGGACTCTGGACACTCCAAAGGTAAACGAGGTTGGGATTCTGCTCATCCGGCCTTTTCCTGTAAAGAAATTCTGGACTCTGGACACTCCAAAGGAGACGGGGAGTATTGGATCGACCCTGAGAAGAGTGGAAACCCTTTGAAGGTCTATTGTGACATGTCAAGATATGGTGGTAAGAGAATGAATTGTTTTTTTGAGACACGAGAACTTCAACAGGAGTATATTTGACCTGGTGCAGTTGAAACGTTCTGGTCTTGGCTATTCTTGCTTTCTCTACCAAGATCCTTCTTGTGTTTTGAATCAAAACTACAGCAGAATTCTCGAAAGTGATTGGTTATCATCAGCCAGCCGATTTGAACACTAATAGGGCAGTGTACCTGTCATATTTGTAATTGAACAGTGTGACAGGACAGTTAAAGGCACAGTTAACGCGTCATGCCTGTGTGAGTGGACAGAACGCGTCATGTGCGCGCTGTTGTCTCGCATTTCGCCGAGTAAACTGTTGTTTTTCGTTTTTATGAAAATGTATAACCGATGTCTAGTTTCTTTCTCAATTTTTGTCATAATTTTGACTAATTGGTAACAGGCCTTCTTGTCGTCCAATTCTGTCTGTAATGATACGAGTGATTAGCAAATCGGACTCCCGCTTTGCGGTCGTAAGATTCTGTAAATCACTCGTATGATTAGAGACCGAATTGGACTCCACTCGGTCCTGTTACCATTTAATATGTCCAAAATTCTAGTTACCTGGATGTCACCAGATAATTTAGGTTTGTTTTATTTTAGGAGGTTGGCTTCTGGTGTCAAATATTGAGTTAGGAAGTCCTTCTCCTAAGGTGTCAGTTGAGACATCATATCATGGAATAGGTAAGTCACACATGGTTCTACAGAAAAGTGCCATGAAAGAGCTAAGAGGACACTTGTCCTTCACTCAGCTAAGATTCCACTGCCGCAAGAAAGAGGGACGCACATTCCACGTGGTCACAGCTTCCAACAGCTCAGGTGAAGCTGTGGTCCAGTACTTCAGCGGTGAGACAGATGAGCAACCGGACGCCTGTGGTTCGTTTGTGAGATTGACGTTGGATGACAATTCCAAGTTAGCTGGCATTTGCAAAGATTGGGGACTAGTAAGTGGAAAGTACTTTGTTGGAAAGTGGGGACATGGTGAAGATCAAAACAGGCTATACCGGTTTCCCGTCTTCAAAAGAAACAAGTATCACCTTAGGGTCCAACTGCATAACGTTGACGACCTCAAAAAAATGGAATGTGATGATGGCACTGGTACCAATGATGACACAAACGGCGATTTCTGGAAAGTCTTTGTTCGTTAGTTGCGTCTATCTGTACACCAAGCAACCCTTGACTGTGCGAATAACAGTAACAAACGAATAAAGCAAAATAAAGACAGATGCACCGTTACACTCATAAGGTTATAAGTATTTTTTTTCTTTCCATTTCGGGGGAAGGGAAAGCAATCCTCATTGTTTCCTGTGGGGCCAGTTATTTTGATTTTGATTTTTGAAAATATTTTCTGATACATCCCAAACCGAATATAACTGCCAAAAATCTCTTTTTGTACGTAGGCTGGCACACACATTTGCCGCGGTCTCACGGTGAACAACCTTATCGGGCAAGAGTCGAAAGTTAAAGTTGTTGTCTCCTCGGGGACTTAGAAAGAAGAAAGTAAGAGTATTTTTATTCACGGCGCGTGACATATTCAACCATCCAATCAAAAAACGTATTTGAGTTGAGAGGTACATAACGATTAAATTTTCACAACTGCTTCCTTCTAAATAAAACGAACTAGTGACCACGTCAACCTCAATCTTAAGTTAAAGGACTCTAAACATGATTGGCTAGTTGATCGGATCGCGAACGTCGCGCGTGAATACTAAAAATTCCATAGGAAGAGGAAGGTACACTTTGCAGTTCGAAAAAAGTTCACTACTGACACAAGAAAATTTCAATGACCTGTTTGATATGGCAGGAAGCAACTGAGAAAAACCATGCTTAGCACGAGAGGTCGAAGCTAGCTGGGAAATCTCCCGGACGATAAAAAAATAATCATCCAGATATTGGCCTTCAACCCCTCAGGGACTGGGGAAGGGTTTTATTCCACTTTTTAGACATGACACGAGTTTTTATACTGTAACCAATCACAATCGAAGAAATTTCAATTTTCAATGATTGAGAGATTTATGTCAAACATAATAACCGGGCATTTTATATATATATATATATATATATATATATATATATATAATTTTTTTTTTTTATCGTGTTCAGAGCTTCACACAAGTCAAGAACTATATTACGCTTTTAGCACCCATAAGCTCCTTTTCCTTCGGGTTTTCAGTCGACTCAAATCTCGATATCAGCAACGTCATGTGCCCTTTGCAAGAAAACGTTGCCGTTGTGGCGGACCAGGGCAGGTTATGTAAGGGCTCTTTTCATACCGCATGCAGTTTACAATTAGGAAGCTAAAATAATCGTCATTCCATACAGAGGGGGTTGTCCTACCATATCGAAGGTCTCTGTGTCAGGAAGTCCACTGAACTCACACGATCAACAACCTCGCTAAGAGGTTGAGACTGGACATTGCATGTTTAAAGACCAATGGTATCTATGTTCTCTCAGTAATACAATGCCGATGCCTCGCGTGCAGATTTGCTCGATTGTTCGTGACAAAATACTGTAAACGAATAATAGCTATGACTCATGTTTGTTGTATTTAGCTAATTGTTGAGAGAGGATTGTCCGTTCATTTTTCTAGTTTTTAATTTAATCCTTACCGGCCTCACGCCTAACCATGGTAAGAATTCTCCCTTTTACTACCTCAAGATAAAATAAAAATCTGAAATAAAAGGAATGACAAAAATACAGATAAAATGCATCATTTTACGCGACAGCGCACTTACAGTCTAGAGAGTCAGAGCTATGGCTAGGAAACGTGATGAAGTGATTCATTGCTTTAAGACGACGAATCTACAACTAAAGGGCGCCTAAAAACTTCAAAACAATTTTATAGCTTTTATAGCTAAAAACTACATGGTTATAAATAGTTTATAGTGAAAACTGCTGTACTTTAAATGGAAAATTCTTACCATGGTTACGTGTGACCATGGTAAGAATTCTCCATTTTACTCCCTCAAGATAAATAAAGAATAAAGTTAAAATTCATCATTCTACGCAACAGCACATTTAAAGTCTCGACAGTCAGAATCATAGCTAGGAAACGTAATAAAGTAATTCATTGTTTTAAGACGACGAAACTACAGGTAAAGGGCGCCTAAAATCTATAAAAACTATAGTATTGTGATGTAGACCCCATAGAGACTGTTTTCTTTAAAGCTTGACTTGTCCATTTCACTTTTGTATTTTTGACGGTTACGGCGAAAGCGAACTGCTGTATTACTAAACCATTTCGGTTTGTACTAAACCTTTCGTCGTCACGCTAAACCATTTCACTCAACGGTGAGTAGATTGATGCGATACTAAGTCATTGCGGCCTACTATCAACCATTTGCCGACAGCTTTAGGCATTTCACGCTGAACCGTTTGTCATTTCGGCACTGAGTTGAGTAACTTGTGCAAGCCAGCGGACAAGTTTTAATCCTTAGCAGGGAAGGTTCCTTTATATGAGCTGGTAGTTTAAAAAGCGCTCGTATTCTTTCGCCGAGTCAGAAAAAGTGTAGTTATAACATAGCTAGTGAATTTGTCTAATCAAATTCAATTGCACGAGCGTGCTTCATATTCCTTTTGAGCACGCTCATGACGTCAGCAAACAAATCCCTCGGGCAAAAAAAATTTCCAACGGTTGAAAATGTTATAAAAAAATTGGCTCATATGTCAGCTGTGCGTTCATCGAGATATGAAGCACGCCGGAAGTTTGGAGAGCACTCAGGAAGCCAGATTTAGCTTTTAGAGTCTAGCTTCTTGAGTGCTCTCTAAACTTCCCGCGTGCTTCAGATCTCGATCAACGCACGCTGATGTATGAACCAATTGTTAATTAACAAAACCCTATATTCACAATCAAAACTACTTGTTGCATCAAAAAAGGGAAAGCGCGACATTTGTCATCTGTTTTTCTTTCTCTAAAATTACAGAATGAGAGGACATCTAGTTGGTTTCCATTTCTGCCCCATTCTGTTGAGTGGTGTTGCTTTGTTTTTTATGGCTTTCAGTTCGTCTTTGCACACTGACTTAAGCACGGACGAGGTTTTCGAGAGAGTTGAAGGTAACACGTAAATGTGTTATACCTCTGTTATAACACCGTGATATTTTTTTTTCCAACGGTTGATACACTTCCGATCCCCCTTTATACTCTGTTGGCCACAACAAATCCCTCTAAAAAAACATTAGATTGCTCCAAAATCGGGGGAAAACAACGGCAACTCTCATAACTCTCAGGGCTTCTTCATATTCACCTTTGTACGATATCAAGAATCAAGATGACCTTTTCGGACAGAGTAAACAACTACACACAAACCGTATTATGAAAGTATCCAAAGTAAACTGTATGATGATAAAACGAAACAAGTCTGGAAAACTTGAAGAGTAACCCACGTTTCACTTATTATGGAAGAGGTGCTGTTAATAAAGGTGCTTAACCTTTGGAACAAGTCACATTTTTATCACCTGGGTAGGGGAGGGGGAAGGAAAGGTCATAGCATTTTGGTTGTCACAATAAATCGAGTTAGTCAATTTTCTTTGGTCCCAACTTTAAACTCTGTCAGCGACGACTGATCCTATCTCCATTCCCTTTGAAAACCAGGAGACCCCCATACCCCCCTCCCCACCCGCAAGACCTGCCTACTCCTCCCATCCCTCTTTCCAAGCGAAAAATGGTGACCTTTTCCTTACTTCTGCTCAGCGTTTTTCAGAGAATATAAAGTTAATGTTCTCATGCCTTTCCTTATAAAAGGCAAGTTTCTTAACTTGAGATTGAAGGATGCTATGGATCCTACAAATATTTCCAAAATCAAAAGCTATCTGATGATCAAGCGAAAGGAACTAATTTTGGAATAAAACCTATGTGGGGTGTTTTGTTTCTAAGTTTGATCCTCTCCTAGTTCCAAATGATTATTCTTCCTTCTTCCGATGTAGATAAACGAGGCTGGGATTCTGCTCATCCGGCCTTCTCCTATTAAGAAATTCTGGACTCGAGACACTCCACAGGAGACGGGGAGTATTGGATCGACCTCGAGAAAAGTGGAAACCCTTTGAGGGTCTATTTTGACATGTCAAGTTATGGTGGTAAGTGAATAAGTCTTTTTTTGAGACACGAGGACTTTAACCGGAGTATATTTGACTTGGAGCAGTTTCTATTAGAACATTCTGGTCTTGGCTATTCGTCCTTTCTCTACGAAGATCCTTGTTATGTTTTTTAATCGAAACTGTAACAAAATTCTCGAACGTGTTTGGTTATCAAGAGCCTGCCTATTTGAGCACAACAGGGCAGCATGCGCGTCATGCCTGGAATTTGACAGTGTAATAGGACCGTCAAAGGGACAGCTAACACGTCATGTCGTATGAGCGGACAGAACGCGTCATGTGCGGGCGCTGTTGTCTCGCATTTCGCCGAGTAAAGTGTTGTTTTTCGTTTTTATGAAAACGTATTACTAATATCTAGTTTCTTTCTCAAATTTTGTCTTTGTTTTGATTAATTGGTAAGTGTCCTTCTTGTCGTCCAATTCTGTCTTTAATCATACTCGTGATTAAAAAAGTCGGACTCCGGCTTCGCGGTCGTACGATTTTGGTTATCATTCGTATGGATTACAGACCAAATTGGACTCCACTTAGTCAGGTTACCATTATTCATATGTAAATAATTCTAGTTACTTGAATGTTACCAGATCACTTAGGTTTGCTTTATTTTAGGAGGTTGGCTTCTAGTGTCGAATGTTAAGTTCGGAAGCCCCTCTCCTAAGGTGTCAGTTGAGACATCGTACCGTGGAATAGGTAGGTCACACATGGTTCTGCAGAAACGTGCCACTTGTTCTTTACTCAGCTGAGACTGACTTCCACTGCCTCAAGAAACAGGGACGCAAGTTCCACATGGTCACAGCTTCCAACAGCTCTGGTGAACCTGTAGTCCAGTACTTCAGCGGTCAGACAGATGAGCAACTGGATGCCTGTGGTTCGTTTGTGAGATTGAAGTAGGATGACAATTCCAAGTTAGCTGGCATTTGCAAAGATTAGGGACTAGTAAGTGGAAAGTACTTTGTTGGAAAATGGGGAAATGGAGAAGATGAAGACAGGTTATACCGGTTTCCCGCCTTCGGACAACCAAGTATCATCTTAAGGTCCACTTGAATAACGTTGGTGACCTCTACGACATGGAATGCGATGATATCGCCTCTCAGACTGTTAACTCAATCGGCGATTTCAGAAGAGTCTTTGTTCGTTAGTTGCGTGTGACTCAGAGCCGTCTGTACCCTATGCAACCCTTGATTGTGCGAATAACTTTAACAAACGAATAACCAAAACAAAGACGAACACAAGAAATGCGCCGTCACCGTGACCAGCTGCAGGTTATAAGGACGTTTAAGCGTACAAATATCTAATTAGGTTACATGTCTGACATTCGCCCCTTCCTTGTGACTCACCAATAGTGCTCCACTGTTTTATCGTGTTCTTATAGTTTTACATACATCACAGCCTAAGGGAGTCAATGAGATAAACGCGGTTTTCTATGCAGAAGTTTATGTAGCTTTACCCATTTCCAAGAACAATTGAGGTTAGAAGAGTAAGCCTTTCTCTTTTGTTTGGTCACGCCGCTTGTTTTCCTTCTTTAGAAATGAGGATTATAACAAACTAAAGGTTGCACAACTTGATCTGTACTTGCGACTCTTCTTAGTTAGTTCGATCCGCTAAAACTCCAAACCAAGGTATGCGTTCTGTTTGTTATAAGTATCACCTTAGAGCTTGCGACAATCTTCTATAACCCTTTACACGCTAAGATCAGTATGCATATTCTCCATAATGTTCTCTGAACATTAACTAAGGTATTGACATAGAAATTTTTTTCTAACAATCAAGAGTTTCTTTAGTTGGTGATCATTTCCTTTATTCTCATGACATTAATGTGTGATTCAGCGGTGATATTGTAAGGAGAAATTAGATGCTAGTCACTCTTAGGGGTTAAAGGGTTAAAGTGCCGGGGCAAGTTTTATGACCTTTTTCCCGACAGCTTTACAAAATTTTGGGAAGTCAGAACGAATATTCCCGATCGTACTTTTCCTTTCTTTAAAGCGCTTGGCTCGTTGGAAGTCTCTCAAGGAAGTGGTAAGCCATTCGTTTAAGATTTTTCACTTATGTTTCCTTAAACTAAAAATTATAAGAATTGTATGGTTGACAATAAGTAGAATTACAAATTTGATCTGGGAGTTAAAGGGTTAACTGTGTCAAGCTTTATCGTCTGTGCTTAAAGCTGCAACTAACTCGAAGATTGCTTTCATTTTTTTAGGTGCCGGTGGTACACAGCGACTTCCAAAAGCTGTTGGGAAGTCCCTGGCTATGGAAATGGTACTAACAGGAGATCCTATTTCAGCAGAGGATGCACAGAAATCAGGTCCATGTTCCTTTCAACTAAGCTCCTATTTTTGACTAGTTGTTCATCATTACCTCTTTACCTTACAAAATCGATCGACATGCAACTTGTCCTTGTAATAAACATACATCATCCAGCAAACGGGTAATGAGAATATTTAAACTTCTCAGTTCAAATTTGTTATTGATCTAACGTCAAATTCTCAGAACTAATTAAAAAGGAAATGTGTAGCAGCTAGAGGGGAGAATTAACAATCAGATCTTGGGTCAAAGGGTCAAGGAGGGAGGTACTTAGCATCGTAAGTCTTCCCGGTGGCACAAGGAAATTCTCACACAAATTATTGAGAAATGTGTACAGTACTTCCACATCATCAAGGACTGCAACGGAGACACACTGTTTTATGCTAAGTCAGTGCTCTGCTAAACACTTGTATAAACCTGGAAAATTCGAGTCAAGGCGTAGATTTTTTCCCTATGTTTGTTAGCCTTTCCGCGAACGAACTAAACCGGTCACTTCCGAAGATGTCCGCACACCTCCGAAGACGTTTTTCTTGTTTGTAAACTTGCATTTCTTCAGTACTCTCCTCTCTTACTAATAGCTCTCGGCAAAAGTTATTCGCGCCAACCTTTCTCTTCGTTTTGATTCAAGTACATTTGCTCTGTATACTTTTTCAAAAAAAAAAATCCAACGTTTTCTGTGCGTTTTCGCATCGGTGAATCCCAGTATTCGTTCCATTATACGATAGTTTTCCTTCGCGGTAAATACAGGTAAACAAATCATTTTCTGGCATTAACCGCTCGCTTAACGCACTGCAAACAGCATGTTTTCCTTTTATTCATTGGCATTTTCCAAGTGTATAACAACGCATTCACCGGAGTCAGCGGCTGAAAACATGCATTTTCCTGGAAGATTAAAGGGTGCAAATGCAAGAAAACGTAATTATTTCCTGTGTTTGCCGTTCGTATAACGCATAGAAAATGTCATGTTTTCTTCTGTTCAGAACCATTTTTCGCACGTTAAACGAAATTTTCACAAGAGTTTTCCATTCGAAAGCATGCATTTTCTTATATTCCCAATGGTGAATTCGAGCAAACTCGATGAAACGCATTTTCCGGCGTCTTACCGTTTATTACTGTTCGGTTATCCCATGGAAAATAACGGCTATTCTGCCATTCACAGTCGTTTTGCGCACTCCAACTTCATATTCACTGGAATAAACCAGTCGAAAACATGCATTTTCCAGTAATTTCTCTGCAACGGTAAATTCGAATTAATTCGTGCAAGGCATGCATTTTCTCGCGTTTACCGGCGCTCGGTTAATCACTGTTCTTCAAATTCGATCCAATGGATTTCACCTCCTAGACTCAACAATATTGAAGGTTTTGAAAAAATTTTGTCCCATTTTCCTCTCCCAGACAAGATAAGCACTCTTTCAATCATTCTCAACAAGTTTATTGATGCACAGTGATGTTAGCGGTACAATTTATTCAGAGTCCATAATGGAACCTGACAACAATCATGTTTTTCAGCCTTTGAGTCTTGCACTATTATTTTACTTTACACATTTTTTTCTCTCTAAAGCCAAAAAGAAGCAAAACTTAAACCCTTAGAACAGTATAATTGACACTTTGAATTGGTAGGATGACTGTCTGAAAAATTATATACACAATCTATAACCAGAAAACTGATTTCTAGATACATACTCCAATGTCTAAACTTCTATATCAAGCATTTTGCAAAAATGAGTGTAAAGGTTTGAAGAACAAATAATTATGTGAACTTCATGAACCTAAGGAATCAAGGCGAACATTCTGGGAATGCCACCTTACATTAAATCTTGTGCCGACATCAGATCTATTTGAAACACTCCTAATATTTGAAACTGCAACTGAAGAACAAATTCAATTGACTAAAAGTACCACTTGCTGCACTTCAAAAACATAATTTTTTTAAACCTTTACAGTGAATTCTGCATGTCTCTTCAACTCTGATATATCATCAATTTTAGCTTTTGAGCCAAATAAAAAAACATTGAAACTTGTAAAAATATTATCTTCAAAAGAAAATATTTTCTTAAACTGAGGAAAATATTGGGGTGCTCCATCTGATGGAGAACTAGAGAACTCTAAACAGAATAAAAATTGTAGCTGCCTCCAAATAGCAGATATGTCCAGGATTTCAGGCTCTTTAACACAAGCATGATTAAGTGTCCTCACTGATAAAAGTTCACCCGAACACACATAATTCTGTCAAATATGAAGTGGGGTGAAAATGGTAAAAATTCCACTCATACATGAAGTATTTGCTAGAAAAACATCTGCATTCAATCCTGGACATAACTGCCGAATAATGGTCAGTGAAAGCAAAATATTTCCAGAAAAATTCACTTCCCATAATAACTTAAATGTAGGCTGCAAAATATTAAATGTCATACATATATATGTTTACAGTCTTCAAACTCTCTTTCCAATTTGCCAACTGAGGCTAAAATATCATCCTTGTCGAGGATCGCCGTACAGATCACCAAAGAAGCTGTCAACACAGGTATTGCCCTGGCAGTTGTGACCGTCCGATTGGCTGTTTCCTGTCATGAGTTATACTTCGATTATTCGAAAGATTTTATGTCAACTGCAGTCGGTGTTGATCTTATCCATCGCTCGACGTTTCTTGTTGGTTTACCAGTCAACTTCAAAACAGTTATCTATCCTATTTGACTGTTCTACCTCGAAACCATCTTTTTTCTGGTGACCGAAATAGTCCAAAACATCATGATGTACTACCATTCATAAGAGTCAAATTGATTGTTTCTAAGCCATCATCTTAATTGAAACAAACTGAGAAAATGAGGTAGATTTTTGCCCAAGTTAAGCAGAGAAGAACTTGATCTCGCGTAGGGTTTTGTTGCCTCGGGATATAAATCATCATGACTGACCTGCTTGAGTCCAAAGGTTCACCAGTTTACGGGAAATGCATGCAAGAACAATTTATTGTCGTTACATTCCCTTTGAAAGTTCCGTAAATGGTTAAATTTCCCAAATGTATTTTTGTTTAGGCGTCTGAAGTCCTCTTTTTCCTCTTTTATCGATTAGGCTATGAGATGTCACTGGCAGAAGGACTGCATTTTGAGAAAAGAATGTTTCACTCAACATTTTCAACAGTAAGTTAATATTGATCGGCGTTTACACTTGAAAGAAGACGGCAATTGCAATACAAAGTGGTAAACCCACTTAACCATTTCCCGAAAACATATTACCTACTCTCTCTGATTTAGAGCGATACACTTGCGATGAAACTTTCCCGAAGGAAAATTTTCTCCTTTTCTTTAATCTCGCAGGACGATCGAAAGGAAGGGATGACAGCTTTTGTAGAGAAACGAAAAGCCGAATTCACGGACAATTAGTATCTGTTACTTTTCGGAAAGTCGTAGCTTGCGAGAACTTTGGATTGTTTGTGGGAGTGTTAGTGCAGGTGAAAGAATGATGAAAGCTTATACAAAATTGTGTGAAGGGCAATAAAAACACTCAACATGAATTTTCACCAAAAAAAAATTAAATAAAAAAATTTAACTGGTGAAATTGATAGAAAAAATAAAATAAATAAAGTAGAATCATAGTCATTTTTCGTTCGTGCGCTTATCTGTTGAACGGATACCGTGGGGTATACATTGGGACGGGGGCGAGTATAGATTTAAGTTCTGCACAGTTCGATATGTTAAATAAGACTCGAGCCAGGAAAACTAAATGACGCCCCAGATGACGGCTCTACAGTAAACTTTCTGGAAAATTAATCCAAGACAAACCAAGTTTTCGACTTGTTTCCTCTCTGTTCACTTTTCTTTCGTTTTGAATCAAATTCTTGGAAGAAATAGATTTTATTTGCTGTAAGGCACCTTGTTTAAATTGCCTTAAAGGTCAATGTCTATATGATAATTTTTTTTTCTTTTTCGGTCCAGGAGGTTTTCCAGCTAGCCTCGACCTTTTGTGCAGGGCATGATTTTCATGGTTTCGTGAATTTTTTTGCGAAGTGCAAACTAAGCGTACTATTCCACTTTCCCTGGAATGTTTGTATTCACGCTTGACGCACGTGATTCGACCAACTAGCCAATCATGTTTAGATTCTTGAACTTAACGTTGAGGTTGACGCGGTCAATTTCCTTAGCACTAATTCAACCTTTAATTAAGAAAGCATATGTGAAAATTTAATCGTTATGTACCCTTCAGCTCAAATAGGTTTTCTGATTGGAGGAGAACAAGTCGCGAGCTTGGTAAACTACAACTTGAACTTTCGACCCTCACGGGATAAGGTCGTGCACCGTGAAACTGCAGCAAATGTGAGTGCCAGCCTGCGTAAAAAAATAATATTTTAGCAGTCATTTTCGAGTTGGGAGGTATGACAAACAACTCTTAAAAATTAAAATCAAAGTGACTGGCCCCATGCGATACAATGAGAATTTCTTTCTCTTGACCCGCAATGGAAACAAAACTTATTGTTTCCCCTAGAGTCAGTTACTCGCTTAATTTATCAACCTTGCCAGATGTCTGCATTAGAATTGTCTGGGAGCGAGAGTAAACAATATTAGCAGGATATATTAGCTAGAGTGCAAAAGATGAGAAAATAATTGGAGCATCGAAAGAAATATATATTTCTTAGCATACTGGCTTCGGCTATTAGATTTAACTAACACGGGTTCAAAACAGGAACACACAAAAACATGTATGGTACAGCAGATATACCAACACACTGTGAGTCATAAATGTACGAGTTAGAACGTGAGAAGGAATCCTGTCAGTTTCATCACTGAATAAAACTTTTAACCTTGAAATTTCATCTTGTAGTTCTTTCAGTTTGCACAAGGCGAATTTAGCTTTGTTTGTTGGGAAAAAGTTACTATGTATCCTGAATGCTATTGATTGATACTCATAAAAAACTGGGTACAGGAGAAAAGAAATCCGGATAATAAAAACAATCCGAGTAATGTAGGTTTGTTTCTAGTTAAATTCCCCCATGCTTTACTCAAATGTAAAGAAACGCTAACCCCAAGTCGTGATCAGTACTTCGTGCAAAGTTCACTGATGCATAATTTATGAATGGGTTCTTAAGCTGTTTCTATTTATTTCTTTTAATCATTGTCTCAAGGTTCATTAAAATTGTATGAAAAGTTGATAAAAGAGTTTTTCAATACAAAAATACGAGAGGAGTGGAAGGAAACTGAAGGTAAGAATATACTGGTTTCAAGAAGATTGCTCTCTAACTTTGACAACAACATAAATCTTGAATAATCAGCCGTTTCGATAAATACGTTTGAGTGAGAAGTATATATACAAAAGACCTTTACTACCGCATAAGCGTGAAAAGAAAAGTCGAGGAAAAGTAAGAAACAGAAGGTAAGTTTGATTGAGAAATTCGATGTATTTACTTACTATCGGGTGAGTAACTTGTGCAAGCCAGCGGACAAGTTTTCATTCTTCGCAGGGATGATACCTTTATGTGACTTGGTTGTTTAAAAAGCTCTCGCATTCTTTCGCCGACTTAGACAAAGTGTAATGGACAGAACCCTTAACTCATAAAACTATTTTCTGCGTCTAAGAAGCTTAAGGCAATAGGACCAAATCCGTCATCTGCTTTTCTTTCTTTCTAAAATTACAGGATGAGAGGGCTTCTAGTTGGTTTCCATTACTGTCCCGTTCTGTTGAGTGGTGTTGCTTTGTTTCTTGTGGCTTTCAGTTCGTCTTTGCACACTGACTTGAGCAGGGACGAGGTTTTCGAGAGAGATAAAGAAAACACGTGAATGTTTTATATCTCCCTACATGGTGATTTTCTTTTTACCGACGGGATGTAAATAATTCAAGTGCCATGGGCGAAAACTCGGATCGGATGACATAGATTTTGGCTGTATCAGGATAAACTTTACATGATCCCTCCCCCTCCCCCCCATAAGGCTCTGTAACAATCTTACGATCCTCCTCATTGGCAATCAATTTTCTATACCTCCCCCCTTATACTGTGTTGGCCACAGTATCCAAAGTAAACTGCATGATTATATTATGAAACACGACTGTGTTGTTATTTTAGGATTTGAGGTAACTGGTGATATCACCGAGGCATTATGCGCTGACGAAATAAGCTGTGGATTGAGATGGCATCAAAATGAGAAATGAAAATCTTACAACAGCCAATCCGATGCTTGTGATACAAAGATGGAATGTCAACTGAGGAACCAAACCAAAAAATCAAGTCCGGAAAACTTGAGGCGTAACCCCACGTTCTACTTATTATGGAAGAAGTACTGTTGAGTAAGGTGCTTAACATTATGGAAAACTTAGTGGAGGTGGGGGTAGGGGGGGTGGAGTAATTTGGTTGTCACAATAACATGTACTTCATCCCACCATAACGTTTTGAATTATTCTACTAATCTTCCTCACTGGCAGTCAATTTTCTTTACTCCCACCTTTAAACTCTGTTAGCGACAACTGATCTCCTCTCTGTTGCTTTGAAAACCATGAGACCCCCCCCCCCCTTCGAAGTACCTCCTACCCCCTCTTTCTAAGCGAAAAAATGGTGAACTATTTCTTACTTCTGGTCAGCGCTTTTCAGAACTCTCTCAGAAGTCACGTGTAGATCCATGTATAACCTTTCCCGAGAGAAAGTGAAGATTAAAATATCTTCCCTTTCCTTATAATGATAAGTTTTCCATTTTCTTAGTTTGAATTAAAGGATGCTATGAATCCTACAAAGATTTCCAAAATCAGGAGCTATCTAATAATTACGCGAAAGGAACTACTTATGGAATAAGATCTCTGTGACGTATTTTGTTTCTTAGTTTGATCCTCTCCTCGTTCCAAATGATTATTCTTCTCTTTTCCGTTGAAGATAAACGAGGTTTGGATCCTGCTCATCCGGCCTTCTCCTGTAAGAAAATTCTGGGCTCTGGACACTCCAAAGGAGACGGGGAGTATTGGAACGACCTTGAGAAGAGTGGAAACCCTTTGAGGGTCTATTGTGACATGTAAAGATAGGGTGGTAAGAAAATGAATTTTTTTTTTTGAAACGAGAACTTTAACCGGAGTGTATTTGACTTGGAGCAGTTGTTATTGGAACGTTCTGGTCTTGGCTAATAGTATTATGTTTTTAATCAAAACTATAGCAAAAGTCACACACGTGATTGGTTATCATCAGCCGGCCGATTTGAGCACTAATAGGAGAGTGTACGCGTCATACTTGTAATCGGACAGCGTAATAGGACCGTAAAGGGACAATTTCACATATTTGCGCTGCGGTGGGGAGATGAAATTAGGAGATCCTCGCAGCTAAGAACACTACTGAAACGAGTAGTTGTAAATAGGACCTGAAAAAAATTCAGGCCCGTACGGGATTTGAACCCATGACCTTTGCGATACCGGTGCAGCGCTCTACCAATTGAGCTAACAAGCCAACTGGGAGCTGGTCAATGAATTGGATACAAATAAACATCCAAGTGAATGAAGATTTTAGATATATGAAAATTTCTCATATTTGCACTGCGGTGGAGAGATGAAATTAGGAGATTCTCGCAGCTAAGAACACTACTGAAACGAGTAGTTGTAAATAGGACCTGAAAAAAATTCAGGCCCTGCGAGCTGCAAGGATCTCCTAATTTCATCTCTCCACCGCAGTGCAAATATGTGAAATTTTCATATAACTAAAATCTTCATTCACTTGGATGTTTATTATCCTAAAGGAGTCAATGACATAAACACGGTTTTCTATGTAGTAGTTTATGTTGCTTTATTTATTTCCAAGAACAATTAAGGCTCGAAGAGTTAGACTTTCCCTTTTGTTTGGTCACGGAATATGTAAATATACTGATATCCGCCTGAATATAAAAAAATATTAGGGCAAGGTGTTTTTTTAAATCTTACAATTTGTTATTTCTTCCATTTCAAAGTCAAATCGTTCAAGTTTTTGAGAGCACGAGGAACTTTGTCCGAAGTATAAAGGGGGTAAGTTTTTAGAGAAACAGTGGTGCTGTGTTGGTGGGGGAGTATGACAAAATAATTTGGTTATATCAACTGAATTGTTAACGTAAGTTGTAAATCAGAAAGACGTTATTAACAGATCAGTACAAGTGAGAATTTGACGATTTAACTGACGGATCAATTTTTCTATCAATCTTATTCCGTAAGGGGATGCATTCAGATTAGTTTTAGAATTCTTTTGTTTCCGAAGGCCTGTAAGGATTAAATCTAAATCTAGAAAAATGATCGAACAATCCTCTCTCGAGAATTAACTCATAGAACAAACATCAGCTCTAGTTACTATTTGTTTTACAGTATGTTGTCATGAACAATCGAGCAAATCTGCTCGCGATCGAGGCATCGGCATTGCATCACTGAGAGAACATAGATACCACTGTCTTCAAACAAGCAATGGCCAGTCTCAACCTCCTAGCGAGATTTTCGCTCGTGTGAGTTCAGTGGACTTTCTGATACAGAAACCTTTGATATGATAGGAGAGCCCCCTCGTATAGAATGACGACTATTTTAGCCTCCTAATTGTAAACATGCATGCGGTATGAAAAGATTCCCTACATAGCCTACTCCGGTCCGCCACAACGGAAATGTTTTCTTCCAAGGGGCACATAACGTTGCTAATATTGGGATTTCAGTCGACTGAAACTTGAAGGGAAAATAGCTTATGGGTGTTAAAAGCATAATATAATTCTTGACTTGTAGAGAGCTCTGAACGCGGCATTTATGCAATGCCCAACTTAAATACGTCTTTTGATTGAAGGGCTGAACATGTCGCGAGTCGTGAATCAAAATACACTTACTTTCTCGAATAAACAAACTTCACAGAGCCTCCGGGGAAACGACGACTTGACTTTAGACTCTCAGGTGATACAATGCCCAACTTAAATACGTCTTTTGATTGGAGGGCTGAACATGTCGCGAGTCGTGAATCAAAATACACTTACTTTCTAGGATAAACAAAATTCACTTGGCCCCCAGGGAAACAAATGCTTGACTTTCGACTCTCACCGTGTAACCGCAGCAAATGTGTGTGTCAGCATGCCTATAAAAATTATTTTTTGCAGTCATTTTCGAGTTGGGATGTAGGAGAAACACTTTAAAAAAATAAAAATTAAAGTAACTAGCACCACAGGAAACAGTAAAGATTCCTTTACCTTGCCCTGCCAGGGCAACAAAACTCTCTGTATCCCTTGGAGTCGGTCATTAGTCACTTACTTTACCAACTTTGCCAGGTGTCTACATTATAATTGTCTGGAAGCGAAAGTAAACACTATTAGTAGGGTAGCTAGAGGGCAGAAGATGAGAAAATAATTAGTGCATCGGAAGAAACAAATGTTTCTTAGCATATTGGCTTCCGTTGCCAATTTTAACGTGCACGAGTCAAAAATAGGAACGCAGAAATACATGTATGGTACAGCAGATATATCTACAAATTGTGACTCATAAATGTACGAGTTAGAAGGTGAGAGGGAATTCTGTCACTTTTCATCTCTCTCTGTTGAAATTACATCCTGTAGCTCTTTTTTATTAGGCGAATTTTGCTTTGTTTGGTGGGAAAAAGTTGTCATCGATCCCGAATGCGACTAATTGATACTCATAGAAATCCTTGTGCAAGAGAAAAGAGGTCCGCAATAAAAAGAACAATCCGAATGATCGAGGTTGTTTCTATTAATGTTAAACGACCCCACGCTTTACTCGATTGTAAAGAAAAGTTAATCAGAAATGTTAATCGTGATCAGCACTTCGTTCAAAGCTGACTATTGCTTGATTTACGAAAGGGGTTCTCAAGCTGTTTCTTTTTATTATTATTTTTTTAATTATTGTCTCAAGTTTCATTAAAATAGTATGAAAAGCTGATAAAAGATTTTTTTCAATAGAAAAATACGAGAGGAGTGGAAAGAAACTGAAGGTCAGAATATACTGGTTTCAAGGAGGAACCAAGTCACTCAATTTGTAAAAAATTGGCTAACTTAAACTTAAGAAGAAGATTGCTTTCCAACTTTGATAACAACATAATTAAACAATCCGAGTAATCTAGGTTTGTTTCTAGCTAAATGCCCTCACACTTTACTCAAATGTAAAGAAACCCCAAGTCTTGATCAGTACTTCGTGCAAAGTTGACTGATGCATAATTTATGTGTGGATTCTTAAGCTGTTTCTATTTATTTCTTTTAATCATTGTCTCAAAGTTCATTAAAATTGTATGAAAAGTTGATAAAAGAGTTTTTCGATACAAAAATACGGGAGGAGTGGAATGAAACTGAAGGTAAGAATATACTGGTTTCAAGAAGATTGCTCTCTAACTTTGATAAGAACATAAATCTTGAATATTAAGCCACTTGGATAAATACGTTTGAGTGAGAAGTATATATACAAAAGACCTTTCCTACCGCATAAACGTGAGAAGAAAAGTCGAGGAAAAGTTAGAAAAGGAAGGTGAGTGTGAGTGAGAAACTCGATGTATTTACTTACTATCGGGTGAGTAACTTGAGCAAGCCATCGGACAAGAATTAATCCTTAACAGGGAAGATTCCTTTATATGACTTGGTACTTTAAAAAGCGCTCGTATTCCTTCGCTGAGTCAGACAAAGTGTAATTAGCAAAATCCTAAAATCACAATCAAAAATATTTGTTGCATCTAAGAAGGGAGAAGGGCAACATTTGTCATCTGTTTTTCTTTCTTTCTCAAATTACAGGATGACAGGACATCTAGTTGGTTTCCATTTCTGTCCCGTTCTGTTGAGTGGTGTTGCTTTGTTTCTTGTGGCTTTCAGTTCGTCTTTGCTCACTGACTTGAGCAGGGACGAGGTTTTCGAGCGAATTGAAGGTAACACGTGAATGTGTTATACCTCCCAACACAGTGATATTTTGCTCCGGTGGGATGTGAGTGTTTCAAGTGCCATGGGCGAAAACCGGGATCGGATGACACAGATTTTGATCCTTCTCCCCCACCCCCAAATAAGACTTTGTGACATTCCTACAATTCCCCTCATTGTTAGTAAATTTTCATTCTTCCCCTTTTATATTCTGTTAGCCACAGCAGTTCGCCCTGGAAAAAAATATAAGATCGCACCAAAATTGGGTAAAAACAACAGGAACTTTCTACGCGCAACTCTCATAACTCTCAGGGCTTCTTCATATTCACCTTTGTACAATATCAAGAGTCAAGATGACCTCTTAAGACAGGGTAATTAACTACACACAAACTGTATTATGAAAGTATCCAAAATAAACTGAGTGATGAGAACGCAATTGTGTTGTTTTTCAAGGAGTTGAGCTAATTGGTCACATCACCAAGACATTATATGCTGACGAAATAAGCTGTGGATTGAGTTGCCTTCGAGATGAAAAATGCCAATCTTACAACAGCAAATCCGATGCTAGTGATATAAAGAAGGAATGTCAACTGAGTAATCAAACCAAAAATTCAAGTCCGGAAAACCTGAGGTGTAACCCACGTTCTACTTATTATGGAAGAGGTACTGTTGAGTAAGGTGCTTAACATTATGGAAAAGTTAGAGGAGGTGGGAGGGTATGAAGGGTCGGAGTATTTTGGTTGTCACGATAAAGTTTTCCCGATCCTTCCATCACGTTCCGAATTATTCTATCAATCTTCCTCATTGGCCGCCAATTTTCTTTAGTCCTACCTTTAAACTCTGTTAGCGACAACTGATCCCCTCTCCATTCCCTTGGAAAAAATGATATCCCCCCCCCCAAGACTCTGCCACCCCTCCCACCACCTCTTTCCATGACCAAGTCAAAAATGGTGACCTATTTCTTACTTGTGATTAGCGCTTTTCAGAGCTCTCTCATGTCACGTGTACATCCATGTATAATCTTTCCCGAGAGAATATGAAGTTAAAAATCTCTTGCTTTTCCTTATAATGAAAGGTTTTCCATAATCTTAGTTTGAATTGAAAGATGCTATGGATCCTGCAAAGATTTATAAAATCTAGAGCTATCTAACAATTACGCGAAAAGAACTACTTATGGAATAAGACCTCTGTGGCGTGTTTTGTTTCTTAATTTGATCCTCTCCTCGTTTCAAATGATTATTCTTCCTTTTTCCTATGCAGATAAACGAGGTTGGGATTTTGCTCATCCGGCCGCCTCCTGTAAAGAAATTCAGGACTCTGGACACTCCAGAGGTAAACGAGGTTGGGATTCTGCTCATCCGGCCCTCTCCTGTAAAGAAATTCTGGGCTCTGGACACTCCAAAGGAGACGGGGAGTATTGGATCGACCCTGAGAAGAGTGGAAACCCTTTGAAGGTCTATTGTGACATGTCAAGATATGGTGGTAAGAAAATGATATTTTTTTTTTGAGACACGAGGACTTCAACAGGAGTATATTTGGTATTGGCTATTCTTGCTTTCTCTACAAATATCCTTCTTATGTTTTGAATCAAAACTACTGCGGAATTCTTGAAACTGATTGGTTATCATCAGCCGGCCGATTTGAGCACTAATAGGACAGTGTACGCGTCATATTTGTAATTGAACAGTGTAGTAGGACCGTTAAAGGGATAGTTAACACGTCATGCCTGTGTGAGTGGACAGAACGCGTCATGTGCGCGCTGTTGTCTCGCATTTCGCCGAGTTAACTGTTGTTTTTATGAAAACGTATAACCGATGTATAGTTTCTTTCTAAATTTTTGTCATAGTTTTGATTAATTGGTAACAGGCCTTCTTGTCGTCCAATTCTGTCTGTAGTGATACGAGTGATTAACAAATCGGACTCCCGCTTTGCGGTCGTACGATTCTGTAAATCACTCGTATGATTACAGACCCAATTGGACTCCACTCGGTCCTGTTACTATTTAATATGTCCAAAATTCTATTTACATGGATGTCACAAGATCATTTAGGTTTGTTTTATTTTAGGAGGTTGGCCTCTGGTGTCAA
>NC_089319.1:7009345-7116845 GCF_036669915.1 Pocillopora verrucosa
CTGGGTAGAAGGGGAGAAGAGGGGGAAGGAAAGGTCACAGCATTTTGGTTGCCACAATAAATCGAGTCAGTCAATTTTCAAATCAATTTTCAATTTAGGTCCAACCTTTAAGGTCTGTCAGCGACGACTGATCCCCTTTCCGTTCCCTTTGAAAACCAGGATACCCCCCCACCCCCGGTAAGACCCTCCTACCCCTCCCACCCCCTTTTTCTAAGCGAAAAATGGTGACCTATTCCATACTTCTCCTCAGCGCTTTTCAGAGAATATAAAGTTTATGATCTCTTGCCTTTCCTTATAACTTTTCCATTCTCTTAAATTGAGATTAAAGCTGTGGATCCTACAAATATTTCCAAAATCAAAAGCTATCTAATGATCACGCGAAAGGAACTACATTTGGAATAAGACCTATGTGGGCTGTTTTGTTTCTAAGTTTGATCCTCTTCTCGTTCCAAATGATTATTCTTCCCTCTTCCGATGTAGAAAAACGAGGCTGGGATTCTGCTCATCCGGCCTTCTCCTGTAAGGAAGTTCTAGACTCTGGACACTCCAAAGGAGACGGGGAATATTGGATCGACCTCGAGAAAAGTGGAAACCCTTTGAGGATCTATTGTGACATGTCAAGATATGGTGGTAAGTGAATAAGTCTTTTTTTGAGACACGAGGACTTAAACTGGAGTATACTTGACTTGGAGCACTTTCTATTGGAACATTCTGGTCTTGGGTATTCGTGCTTTTTCTACAAAGATCCTTGTTATGTTTTTTAATCGAAACTGTAACAAAATTCTCCAGCCGGCCGATTTGAGCACAACAAGACAGTATACGCGTCATACTTGTAATTGGACAGTGTAATAGGTCAGTTAAAGGGACAGTTAACACATCATGCCTGTATGAGGGGACAGAACGCGTCATGTGCGCGCGCTGTTGTCTCGCATTTCGCTGAGTAAACTGTTGTTATTGGTTTTTCTGAAAACGTATAACCAATGTCTAGCTTCTTTCCCAAATTTTGTCATAGTTTTGATTAATTGGTAACAGGCCTTCTTGTTGTCCAATTCTGTCTGAAATCATACTCGTGATTAACAAATCGGACTCCCGCTTTGCGGTCCTACGATTTTGTTAATCACTCGTATGGTTACAGTCCAAATTAGACTCCACTCGGTCCTGTTACCATTATTAATATGTCCAAAATATTATTATGAATAAGATGCCAGTGGTCTCAGTTATTGGTGCAAATCACCAGCTCAGTGCTCAGATTGTCCAATAATCAAGAGATTTTCTTGTGGCTGTCATTGTGTTATTAAGGGTGGCAAACAAAGTTTGTCTTTTTTCGTTGTTGCTCGATTGAAGTATGTTGTATAATACTTTCTTCACAGCTTGAAGGAGGATGTGAGTTAGCCATGATGTGTGATATCATTTATGCTAGAAACAAAGCTAAGTTTGATCAACCAGAGATTTTGCTTGGAACTATTCCAGGTATGGCACACATAAATTACCCACAGAAACAACTTTATCAGTTTGCACAATAAGAAAATATAATATATTCCACTGACCTTGATTAAAATATCAGAGAGCAGAAATAAGCTACAGGATAGCAGATGAAGAAAATGAAAATTATGTCTTCTCCTTTCCAAGATTTTATTTTATACTTCTTAAGAGTATTAGTCATGAACCCTTTACACCCAAACATCAGTCTGCAAGTTCTCTATACTTTTCTCCATACAGTTCCTAATGTGCTGACAAGGAGAATTTGTTTAACAATCAAGAGCTTGTTTGATTGATGATCATTTCCTTTATTCTCATGATTTTAATGTGTGATTCAGGGGTGATATTGTAAGGAGAAACTAGATGCTAATCACTCTTTGGGGTGGAAGAGTTAAAATTTGTTTGAACTTAAAAAAAAGTGATATGATTTGGGGAAGTAAAGACTTGTAATCAGGAAAGATCATAGGAGTAAGATGGCTTTCAGTTTTATGAAATGGATATTTTTTTTATTCTTGACTCTCTTATATTGCTGCTTATATGTTCTTCAACCCTTTAACTCCCATGAGTGACCAAGACAGAATTTCTCTTTACACTATCAATACAATATTAACCAGATAAGTGGTGAGAATAAAGAAAAATTTCAATTTGGGAATAATTAGTTGATCCAACAATAAATTCTTTAAACTAAAAAATTATAAGAATTGTATGGTTGACAATAAGTAGAATTACAAATTTGATCTGGGAATGAAAGGGTTAACTGTGTCAAGCTTAAGTTTGTGCTTAAAGCTGCAACAAAATCGAAGATTGCTTTCATTTTTTTAGGTGCCGGTGGTACACAGCGACTTCCAAGAGCTGTTGGGAAGTCCCTGGCTATGGAAATGATACTTACAGGAGATCCTATTTCAGCAGAAGATGCACAGAAATCAGGTCCATGTTCCTTTCAACTTAGCTCCTATTATTGACCAGTTGTTCATCATTACCTCTTTACCTTACAAAATCGATCAACGTGCAACTTCTCCCTGTAATAAACACACATCATCCAGCAAACGGGTAATGAGAATATTTAAACTTATCAGTTCAAAGTTGTTATTGATCTAACGTCAAATTCTCGTAACTAATTAAAAAGGAAATGTGTAGCAGCTAGAGGAGAGAATTAACAATCAGATCTTAGGGGTTAAAAGATCAAGGAGGGAGGTACTTAGCATCGTGAGCCTTCCCGGTGGCACAAGGAAACTCTCACACAAATTATTGAGAAATGTGTACAGTACTTCCACATCATCAAGGACTGCAACGGAGACACACTGTTTTGTGCTAAACACTTGTGTAAGCCTGCAAAATTTGAGTTAAAAGCGTAGATTTTTCCCTTCTGTTTGTTAGCATTTCCGCGAAGGAACCGTTCACTTCGGAAGACGTTTTTTAGAGTTTACGTAAACTTATATGTCTTCAGTACTGTCCTCTCTTATTAAAAGCTCTCGGCAAAAGTTATTTGCGCAAACCTTTCTCTTCGTTTTGATTCAAGTACATTTGCTCTATACACTTTTTTCAAAAAGTCGCAGTTAAGGCCGCGTTACCTCAAGTTGTTCAGTTAGGTTTAAGGGTTAATAAAAGTATGAACTTGGGGCATGCACTCCTGTGATAAAACTACACAAACTTCTGAGAATTATTGGCGTCGGCTTTGTCAGGTGGGGCATTGCGCACTCATTCTCGAGATTTTTCTTCACTTAGATCTAAATTCAAATTGCAGACTTAAAAACTTAGTAAAGTCTTCCCCGTAGAAGAGCTCGTAGATGAAGCTATCAAGACAGCTGCAAAAATATCATCCTTGTCGAAGATTGCCGTACAGATCGCCAAAGAAGCTGTCAACACAGGTATTGCCCTGGCAGTTGTAACCGTCCGATTGACTGTTTCCTGTCATGAGTTATACCTCGATTATTCGAAAGATTTTATGTCAACTGCAGTCGGTGTTGATCTTGTCCATCGCTAGACGTTTCTTGTTGGTTTACCAGTCAACTTCAAAACAGTTACCTATCCTATTTGACTGTTCTACTGCGAAACCATTTTTTTTCCGGTGACCGAAATAGCCCAAAACATCATGACGTACTTACATTAACAAGAGTAAAATTGATTGTTTCTAAGTCATCATCTTAATTGAAGCAAACTGAGAAAATGAGGTAGATTTTTGCGCAAGTTAAGCAGAGAGGAACTTGATCTCTCGTAGGGTTTTGTTGCCTCGGGATATAAATCACCATGACTGACTTGCTGGAGTCCAAAAGTTTAACAGTTTACAAGAAATGCATGCAAGAACAATTTATGGTCGTTGCATTCCCTTTGAAAGTTTCGTAGATGGTTGAATTTCCTAAATGTCTTTTTGTTTAGGCTACGAGATGTCACTGGCAGAAGGACTGCATTTTGAGAAAAGAATGTTTCACTCAACATTTTCAACAGTAAGTTAATATTGATCGGCGTTTACACTTGAAAGAAGACGCCAATTGCAATACAAAGTGGTAAACCCACTTAACCATTTCCCGAAAACATATCACCTACTCTCTCTGATCTAGAGCAACCCACTGAATAATTCACGTCTTCTGCGCAACCGAAGAAAGTTTGGATTAAAATATTAAAATGTTCTTATGTTCCCGCTAAAAGCGTAGCTCCATCTTTCTGCATGTAAACTAGACACAACCCACAATTCCTCTATTCGCTCTGACGAAAGGCTAACGCTAGGAACGTCAGCTTTAGAAACTCTCTATGGTGGCCATTTTTGAATTATCAACGCTTTTGATGTAAATAATATTTCTGATACCCCACCCGCCGCAACACTACAGTTTCTCTAGAAACTTACTCCGTCTGTTCGATTGTTACCATGGTGATGAATAACAGTGTAATGAATTTGTAAGGACTTGCGATGAAACTTTCCCGAAGGAAAAATTTATCCTTTTCTTTAATTTCGCAGGACGATCGAAAGGAAGGGACGACAGCTTTTGTCGAAAAACGGAAAGCCGAATTTATGGACAATTAGTATCAGCTATTTTTCGGAAAGTCGTAGCTTGCGAGAACTTTGGATTGTTTTGTGGGAGTGTTAGGGCAGGTGAAAGAACGATGAAAGCTTATATAAAATTGTGTGAAGGGAAATGAAAACACTCAGCATGAATTTTCACCAAAAAAAAACTTAACTGGCGAAATTGATAGAAAAAATAAAATAAATAAAGTAAAGTCATAGTCATTTTTCGTTCGTGCGCTCATCTGTTGAACGGATACCCTGGGGTATACATTGGGACGGGGGCGAGTATAGATTTAAGTTCTGCACAGTTCGATATTTTAATTAAGACTCGAGTCACGAAAACTAAATGACGCCCAAGATGACGGCTCTTCAGTAAACTTTGTAGAAAATTAATCCAAGACAAACCAAGTTTTCGACTTGTTTCCTCTCTGTTCACTTTCCTTTCGTTTTGAATCAAATCCTTGGAAGAAAATGATTTTATCTGCTGTAAGGCACCTTGTTTAAATTGCCTTAAGGGTCAATGTCTATATGATAATTTTTTTTTCTTTTTCGGTACCGGAGGTTTCCCAGCTAGCCTCGACCTTTTGTGCAGGGCATGATTTTCATGGTTTTCGTGAATTTTTTTGCGAAGTGCAAACTAAGCGTACTATTCCACTTTCCCTGGAATGTTTGTATTCACGCTTGACGCACGTGATTCGACCAACTAGCCAATCATGTTTAGATCCTTGAACTTAACGTTGAGGTTGACGTGGTCAATTTCCTTAGCACTGATTCAACCTTTAATTAAGATAGCAGTTGTAAAAATTTAATCGTTATGTACCTCTCAACTGAAAGGGGTTTCTGATTGGAGGAGAACAAGTCGCTGTGAATCAAAATACACCAACTTTCTAGGGTGAACAAGAAGCCCCTTGGTAAACAACAACTTGAACTTTCGACTCTCACGGGATAAGGTCGTGCACCGTGAAACTGCAGCAAATGTGAGTGCCAGCCTGTGTAAAAAAATAATATTTTAGCAGTCATTTTCGAGTTGGGAGGTATGACAAAACACTTTTAAAAATTAAAATCAAAGTGACTGGCCCCACGGGAAACAGTGAGAATTGCTTTCCTTTGACCCGCAATGAAAACAAAACTCATTGTTTCCCCTACAGTCAGTTAGTCGCTTAATTTATCAACATTGCCAGGTGTCTATATTAGAATTGTCTGGAAGCGAGAGTAAACAATATTAGCAGGGTATTAGCTAGAGTGCAAAAGATGAGAAAATAATTGGAGCATCGAAAGAAATATGTTTCTTAGCATATTGGCTTCGGTTAACAGATTTAACTAACACGGGTGCAAAACAGGAACACACAAAAACATGTATGGTACAACAGATATACCAACACATTGTGAGTCATAAATGTACGAGTTAGAAGGTGAGAAGGAATCCTGTCAGTTTCATCACTGACAAAAACTTTTAACCTTGAAATTACATCCTGTGGTTCTTTCAGTTTTCATTAGGCGAATTTAGCTTTGTTTGATGGGAAAAAGTTGCTCTGTATCCTGAATGCGACTAATTGAGAAAAGAAATCCGGAGAATAAAAACAATCCGAGTAATCTAGGTTTGTTTCTAATTAAATGCCCCCACGCTTTACTCAAATGTAAAGAAACGCTAACCCCAAGTCGTGATCAGTACTTCGTGCAAAGTTGACTGATGCATAATTTATGTATGGGTTCTTAAGCTGTTTCTTTTTTTTTTCTTTTAATCATTGTCTCAAGTTTCATTAAAATTGTATAAAAAGTTGAAAAAAGAGTTTTTCGATACAAAAATACGAGAGGAGTGGAAGGAAACTGAAGGTAAGAATATACTGGTTTCAAGAAGATTGCTCTCTAAGTTTGATAACAACATAAATCTTGAATAGTCAGCCACTTCGATAAATACGTTTGAGTGAGAAGTATATATACAAAAGACCTTTACTACCGCATAAACGTAAGAAGAAAAGTCGAGGAAAAGTAAGAAACGGAAGGTGAGTGTGAGTGAGAAACTCGATGTATTTACTTACTATCGGGTGGGTAACTTGTGCAAGGAGTAACCAAGTCATTCAATTTGGAGAAAATTGGTTAATTTAAACTTCAGAAGAAGACTGCTCTCTAACTTTGACAACAACATAAATCTTGAATAGTCAGCCACTTCGATAAATATGTTTGAGTGAGAAGTATATATATAAAAGACCTTTACTACCGCATAAACGTGAGAAGAAAAGTCGAGGAAAAGTAAGAAAAGGAAGGTGAGTGTGAGTGAGAAACTCGATGTATTTACTTACTATCGGGTGAGTAACTTGTGCAAGCCAGCGGACAAGAATTAATCCTTAACAGGAAAGATTCCTTTGTATGACTTGGTAGTTTAAAATAGCGCTCGTATTCTTTCGCTGAGTCAGACAAAGTGTAATTAGCAAAACCTTAAATTCACAATCAAAACTATTTGTTGTATCTAAGAAGGGAGAAGGGCAACATTTGTCATCTGTTTTTCTTTCTTTCTCAAATTACAGGATGACAGGACATCTAGTTGGTTTCCATTTCTGTCCCGTTCTGTTGAGTGGTGTTGCTTTGTTTCTTGTGGCTTTCAGTTCGTCTTTACACACTGGTTTGAGCAGGGACGCGGTTTTCGAGAGAGTTGAAGGTAACACGTGAATGTGTTATACCTCCCAACACAGTAATATTTTTTTTCCGACGGGATGTGAATGTTTCAACTGCCATGAGCGAAAACTCGGATCGGATGACACAGATTTTGGCTGTGTCAATATAAACTTTACATGATCCCTCCCCCCCCCCTAAATAAGGCTCTGTGACATTCTTACAATCCTGTAGTAAATTTCCATTCTTCCCCCTTTATACTTTGTTGGCCACAGCAGTTCGCCCTAAAAAAAATATAAGATTGCCCCAAAATCGGGTAAAAACAACGGGAACTTTCTACGCGCAACTCTCATATCTCTCAGGGCTTCTTCAATTTTACCTCTGTACCATATCAAGAATCAAGATGACTTCTTAAGACAAGGTATTTAACCACACAAAAACTGCATTATTAAAGTATCCAAAATAAACTAAGTGATGAGAACATGAAACACGATTGTGTTGTTTTTAAAGGATTTGAGCTAATTGGTCACATCACCACGACATTATATGCTGACGAAATAACCTGTGGATTGAGATGCCTTCAAGATAAAAACTGCCAATCTTACAACAGCAAGTCCGATGCTAATGATGCAAAGAAGGAATGTCAACTGAGTAATCAAACCAAAAAATCAAGTCCGGAAAACCTGAGGCGTAACCCACGTTCTACTTATTATGGAAGAGGTACTGTTGAGTAAAGTGCTTAACATTATGGAAAAGTTAGTGGAGGTGGGAGGGGGGGTATGAAGGGTCGGAGTATTTTAATTGTGGCAACAAAGTTTTCCTGATCCTTCCATAACGTTCCGAATTATTCTATCGATCTTCCTCATTGGCCGCCAATTTTCTTTAGTCTCACTTTTAAACTCTGTTAGCGACCACTGATCCCCTCTCCATTCCCTTTGAAAACAATGATATCCCCCCCCAAGACCCTGCCACCCCTCCCACCCCCTTTTTCCAAGTCAAAAATGACTTGACTTACTTCTAATTAGCGCTTTTCAGAGCTCTCTCGTGTCACGTATACATCCATTTATAATCTTTCCCGAGAGAATATGAAGTTTAAAATCTCTTCCTTTTCCTTATAATGATAGATTTTCCATTTTCTTACTTTAAATTTAAATTTCCAAAATCAAGAGCTACGCGAAAGGAACTACTTATGGAATAAGACCTCTGTGGCGTGTTTTGTTTCTTAGTTTGATCCTCTTTTCGTTCCAAATGATTATTCTTCCCTTTTCCTATGCAGATAAACGAGGTTGGGATTCTGCTCATCCGGCTTTCTCCTGTAAAGAAATTCTGGACTCTGGACACTCCGAAGGAGACGGGAAGTATTGGATTGACCCAGAGAAGAGTGGAAACCCTTTGAAGGTCTATTGTGACATGTCAAGATCTGGTGGTAAGGGAATGGATTTTTTTTTGAGACACGAGGACTTCAACAGGAGTATATTTGACTTGGTAGAGTTGTTATTGGAACGTTCTGCTCTTGGCCATTCTTGCTTTCTCAACAAAGATCCTTCTTATGTTTTGAATCAAAAGTATAGCAGAATTCTCGAAAGTGGTTGGTTATCATCAGCCGGCCGATTTGAACACTAATAGGACAGTGTACGTGTTATACTTGTAATTGAACAGTGTAATAGGACCGTAAAGGGACAGTTAACGCGTCATGCCTGTGTGAGTGGACAGAACGCGTCATGTGCGCGCTGTTGTCTCGCATTTCGCCGAGTAAACTGTTGTTTTTCGTTTTTATGAAAACGTATAACCGATGTCCAGTTTATTTCTCAAATTTTGTCATAGTTTTGACTAATTGGTAACAGGCCTTCTTGTCGTCCAATTCTGTATATAATGATACGAGTGATTAACAAATCGGACTCCCACTTTGCGGTCGTACGATTCTGTAAATCACTCGTATGATTACAGACCCAATTGGACTCCACTCGGTCCTGTTACTATTTAATATGTCCAAAATTCTAGTGTCATGGATGTCACCAGATCATTTAGATTTGTTTTATTTTAGGAGGTTGGCTTCTGGTGTCAAATGTTGAGTTCGGAAGTCCCTCTCCTAAGGTGTCAGTTGAGACATCATACCGTGGAATAGGTAAGTCATGCATGGTTCTGCAGAAAAGTGCCATCAAAGAGCTCAGAAGACACTTGTCCTTCACTCAGCTGAGATTCCACTGCCACAAGAAACAGGGACGCACATTCCACGTGGTCACAGCTTCCAACAGCTCAGGCGAAGCTGTGGTCCGGTACTTCAGCGGCGAGACAGATGAGCAACCGGACGCTTGTGGTTCGTTTGTGAGATTGACGTTTGATGACAATTCCGAGTTAGCTGGCATTTGCAAAGATTGGGGTCGACTAGTAAGTGGAGAGGTCCGGGTTGGAAAGTGGGGACATGGTGAAGATCAAGAGAGGCTATACTAGTATCCCGTCTTTAGAAAAAACAAGTATCACGTTAGGGTCCTACTGCATAACGATGACGACCTCAAAAGAATGGAATGTGATGATAGTTCCGCTCCCAATGTTGGCACAAACGGCGATTTCTGGAGAGTCTTTGTTCGTTAGTTGTGTCTATCTGTACACCAAGCAACCCTTGACTGTGTGAATAACAGTAACAAACGAATAAAGCAAAATAAAGACAGATGCACCGTTACACTCATCAGGTTATAAGTATTTTTTTTCTTTCCATTTCGGGGCAAGGGAAAGCAATCCTTATTGTTTCCCGTGGGGCCAGTCATTTTAATTTTTATTTTTGAAAATATTTTCTCATACATCCCAAACCGAATATAACTGCCAAAAATCACTTTTTGCACGTAGGCTGGCACACACATTTGCCGCGGTTTCACGGTGAACAACCTCATCGCGCGAGAGTCGAAAGTTAAAGTTGTTTTCTCCTCGGGGACATAGTGAATTTTGTTCAACCTAGAAAGTTAGTGTATTTTGATTCACGGCGCGTGACATATTCAACCATCCAATCAAAAAACCTATTTGAGTTGAGAGGTAGATAACGATTAAATTTTCACAACTGCTTCCTTCTAAATAAAAGGTTGAAGTAGTGACCACGTCGTCAACCTCAATGTTAAGTTGAAGGACTCTAAACATGATTGGCTAGTTGATCGGATCGCGAGCGTCGCGCGTGCATACTAAAAATTCCAGAGGAAGAGGAAAGAACACTTTGCAGTTCGAAAAAAGTTCACTACTGACACAAGAAAATTTCAATGACCTGTTTGATATGGCGGGAAGCCACTGAGAAAAACCATGCTTAGAACGAGAGGTCGAGCCTAGCTGGGAAATCTCCCGGACAATAAAAAAATAATCATACAGATTTTGACCTTCAACCCCTCGGGGATTGGGGGAGGGTTTTATTCCATTTTTTAGACATGACACGAGTTTTTATACTGTAACCAATCACAATCGAAGAAATTTTAATTTTCGATGATTGAGAGGTTTATATCAAAAATAATAACCGGGCATTATATATATATATAAATTTGTTTTTTTATCGTGTTCAGAGCTTCACACAAGTCAAGAACTATATTACGCTTTTAGCACCCATAAGCTCCTTTTCCTTCGGGTTTTCAGTCGACTCAAATCTCGATATCAGCAACGTCATGTGCCCCTTGGAAGAAAACGTTGCCGTTGTGGCGGACTAGGGTAGGTTATGTAAGAGCTCTTTTCATACCGCATGCAGTTTACAATTAGGGGGCTAAAATAATCGTCATTCCATACAGTGGGGGTTTTCCTACCATATCGAAGGTCTCTGTGTCAGGAAGTCCACTGAACTCACACGATCAACAATCTCGCTAAGAGGTTGAGACTGGACATTGCATGTTTAAAGACCAATGGTATCTATGTTCTCTCAGTAATACAATGCCGATGCCTCGCGTGCAGATTTGCTCGATTGTTCGTGACAAAATATTGTAAACGAAAAATAGCTATGACTCATGTTTGTTGTATTTAGCTAATTGTTGAGAGAGGATTGCCCGTTCATTTTTCTAGTTTTTAATTTAATCCTTACCGGCCTTACGCCTAACCATGGTAAAATTCTCCATTTTACTACCTCAAGATAAAATAAAAATCTGAAATAAAAGGAATGACAAAAATACAGATAAAATGCATCATTTTACGGGACAGCACACTTACAGTCTAGAGAGTCAGAGCTATGGCTAGGAAACGTGATACTAAGCCATTGCGGCCTACTATCAACCATTTGCCGACAGCTTTAGGCATTTCACGCTGAACCGTTTGTCATTTCGACACTGAGTTGAGTAACTTGTGCAAGCCAGCGGACAAGTTTTAATCCTTAGCAGGGAAGGTTCCTTTATATGAGCTGGTAGTTTAAAAAGCGCTCGTATTCTTTCGCCGAGTCAGAAAAGTGTAATTATAACATAGCTAGTGAATTTGTCTAATCAAATTGAATTGCGCGAGCGTGCTTCATATTCCTTTTGTGCACGCTCATGACGTCAGCAAACAAATCCCTCGGGCAAAAAAAATTTCCAACGGTTGAAAATGTTATAAAACAATTGGCTCATATGTCAGCTGTGCGTTCATCGAGATATGAAGCACGCCGGAAGTTTGGAGAGCACTCAGGAAGCCAGATTTAGCTTTTAGAGTCTAGCTTCTTGAGTGCTCTCTAAACTTCCCGCGTGCTTCAGATCTCGATCAACGCACGCTGATGTATGAACCAATTGTTAATTAACAAAACCCTATATTCACAATCAAAACTACTTGTTGCATCAAAAAAGGGAAAGCGCGACATTTGTCATCTGTTTTTCTTTCTCTCAAATTACAGAATGAGAGGACATCTAGTTGGTTTCCATTTCTGCCCCATTCTGTTGAGTGGTAGTAGTAGGCCTCCATCGGTCAGGGTCGACCATGGGTATAGCATCCTAATTGTGTGTTTGGCTGGAGCATCTGCGACTATGACTGTGAAGGCCAATGTGTGAATGGCAGTCCCTGCCGCAAGTGCTGCACGTGTATGCTGTTTGTTGGACATTGCTGATACGAAGTTTTCTGCGGGACCGCCTCCTTGTGGCAGCTTGTGTCAGCTTCTCTTCTCCTGTTTTGAGGTGCCTTGTAACGGCTCCTCTCCATTGTGACCGATCAGCTGCGAGATTTTCCCAGGTCTCTGTGTCAATTCCTACAGCCTTCATGTCACGCTTCAAAGCATCTCGGTATCGCAGCTGTGGGCGTCCTCTGCGTCTACTTCCAGTGGCTAGCTCACCATACAGTAAGTCTTTGGGGATGTGGCCGTCTGGCATGCGATGAACGTGGCCCAGCCAGCGGAGTCTACGTTGCCTGAGTAAGGTTGACATGCTTGGCAGGCCCGCACGAGACAAGACCTCTGTGTTTGGGACTTTGTCTTGCCACGAAATTCCCAGGATGCGGCGGAGGCTTCTCATGTGGAAGGTGTTCAGGCGTTTTTCTTGTCTGGCGTACATCGTCCATGTCTCGCTGCCGTATAGCAGTGTACTGATGACACAAGCGCTGTATACTGCCATCTTGGTCTTCTCTGTGAGCATGGGGTTGGACCACACACGTGTAGTGAGGCGTGCAAGTGTGGCAGCCGCCTTTCCAATTCTCTGGTCGAGCTCGAAGTCTAAGGAGAGATTGTCAGTGACAGTGGAGCCTAGATACGTAAAATGATGGACCACTTCGAGCTCGTAATCGTCGATGGTAACGGATGGTGGTGTTTCTGTTCCTTGTTCCAGGACTTTAGTCTTTTTCAGGCTGATGGTAAGCCCAAAGTCTTTGCAGGCCTGAGAGAAATGGTCCATGAGTGACTGAAGTGCTTGCTGAGTATGGCAGGCTACTGCTGCATCGTCAGCAAATAGCATGTCTCTTATCAGGGCTTCACGCACTTTGGTCTTTGCTCGGAGACGGGCAAGATTGAAAAGCCTGCCATCTGATCTTGTATGCAGGTAGATCCCTTCTTTCGATGCGCCAAATGCATGTTTCAGAAGGAAGGCAAAGAAGATTCCGAAAAGGGTTGGGGCAAGTACGCAGCCCTGTTTGACACCGCTGTTGACGTTGAATGACTCAGAGGTTCTGCCGTTGAACTGCACAGTCCCCTGCATGTTGGCATGGAAGGACTCAATCAGGCTGTGTAGTTTAGGGGGGCAGCCAATTTTAGATAGAATTCTGAAGAGGCCCTCTCTGCTTACAAGATCAAACGCCTTGGTCAGATCGATGAAGGCAATGTACAAAGGCATCTGCTGCTCTCTGCATTTCTCCTGAAGCTGGCGGAGGGAGAATACCATGTCTATCGTTGATCTTTCTGCTCGAAAGCCGCACTGTGACTCTGGATAGATACGTTCAGCCAGTTTCTGAAGTCTTACCAAAATAACCCGAGCAAAGACTTTGCCCACAACGCTGAGTAAGGAGATGCCCCTGTAGTTGTTGCAGTCACTGCGATCTCCCTTGTTTTTGTAGAGGGTAACGATCTTAGCATCCCTCATGTCTTGTGGTACGGCCCCTTCTTTCCAGCACGCACATAGGACATTATGTAAAGGCTGTAATAGTGTAGTCTTGCAGTGTTTGATCAGGTCAGGGGGGATCCCGTCACTGCCTGGAGCTTTCCTTGAGGCCAAGCTGTTGATAGCCTTGCTGAGTTCGTCATTAGTGGGTTCGTTGTCAAGCTCTTCCATTACAGGTAAGCATTTTATGGCATCAAGGGCTGATGATGTTACTACATTCTGTCTTGAATAGAGATCAGAGTAGTGTTCCACCCATCTCTCCATCTGTTGTCCCTTGTCTGTGATGGCTTCCCCTGAGGTGGATTTAAGGGAAGCTGTCTTGTTCTGGATTGGACCTATTGATGTTTTGATGCCTTCATACATCCCTCTTATGTTCCCAGTAATTGCTGCAGTCTGGATGGCTTCGCTGAGTTCGGTCCAGTAGTCGTTGGCACAGCGTCTTGCAGTGTGTTTGACTTTGTTCCTTATAGCTCGGAGAATCTGAAGATTTTTCTCGCTGGGTAATCGCTTGTATTCCGTTAGAGCGGCACGCTTTGCTTCTATGATGGGGGTCATCACAGCGGATTTAGCTTTGAACCAGTCATGCGATTTCGAGGTACTTTTTCCAAAGGTGGCCAAGGCAGTGCGGTGCATTGTATCCCGTAAGGTGGTCCACTTCTCAGTTGCGGAGTCCCCTGACTGTAATGTTGCTAGATGATTCTCAAACCTCTCAGCAAATTGCTCTTTAAGATCAGGCTGGCTCAACTTAATGACATCAATACGAGGGCTCCCTTTCTTCTTGCCACGGTGGAACCTTTTCGGATGAAGCCTGACCTTGCAACACACCAAGGAGTGGTCTGTGTCACAGTCCGCGCTGTGGTAAGAGCGTGTGTGGAGGACGTTCTTAATAGCGGTTCGTCTGACAAGGATAAGGTCCAGCTGATGCCACTGCTTTGAGCGCGGGTGTCTCCAAGAGACCTTGTGCTGAGGTTTGGTCTTGAAAAAAGAGTTGGCTATGCAGAGTTTGTGATAGGTGCATAGCTCGAGCAGTCTCTGGCCATTGTCGTTCATCTTGCCTATGCCAAACTTTCCAAGGCAAGAAGGCCATGATCTTTGATCAGCTCCTATTCTGGCGTTGAAGTCGCCCAGAAGGATAAGTTGTTCTTTGTTTGGGATGTTGCTGATCGTGGCTGTGAGCTGATCATAAAACTCGTCTTTAATTTCAGGTGTAGCAGAGAGTGTTGGAGCATACACGCTGACGAGAGTTACAGGGCCTGCCGTGGTGTTCAGGCAGAGAGTGAGGAGTCGCTCTGAGCCGCTGTTGCCTGGCTTTACCATGTTCAGCAGGTTGTTCTTCACTGCAAAGCCCACCCCATGCTGACGCGGTACATTGGGGCTTTTCCCCTGCCAGAAGAAGGTGTAGTCTTTCTCCTTCAGTCTTCCAGAGTCTGCAAGTCGTGTTTCTTGTAAGGTGGCAATGCCCACATTAAGCCTCCTAAGTTCGTCGTTAATGATGGCTGTTTTCCTGGAGTCGCTGACGTCCTGAAGGTCTTCTGAGAGGCCCGTCAGCATTGTTCTAACGTTCCAGCAGCCTAGTTTCAGGACTGGTTTCTTTTGATGATTTTTGTTATTGCCTGGTGCAAAGTTTGCAGTCTGCCTGTTGGATATCTCCTAATCTCCATGCACCCAATGAAGAAAGCAAACCGTGGCGGGACAGCACCTTATTGACTGGGGGCTGCCCAGCTTGAGGCGGGCGGTAGCTGTCCAGTGGGATTCGAAGATCCCTCCCACCGACGAGAACGACCCCTGGCGCTTCACTCTACGCCAATCGAGCAGTAGCTTATCACCGGTAAACTGCCATTCTCCGTGTTGTGTCTACGCCATGGGCGTAGCTGGAGTGTCCTCTCCAGGTGTAGTGCGAGGTGTGTTGGTGTGTAGTGTGTAGGCGGATGCTAGCCTGGGCAGTGTTTTATGGAGAACAAGCTGTTGCCCATGTAACATGTTCCCCCTCTCCACGTCACTGATGGGGCCAAAGGAACAACAAGGTCGTTACAATTTGGGACCAGTGCCGTCGCAGGAGCTGCCAGCACGGGTTGAATTCAACTTCGAGCTGCCTTAGGGACTCCAACTCCGGATTTTTCCTCGAGGTTTACTCCTGAAGCCTTTTCCATGTGTGGATATAGCCGCAAGGCAGCAGAGGTTTGGGATAAGGGTTTTCCTTCCCCTAGGTAAACTGCCTTTCCAGGCTAGCGAGCTCTACCTGCCCTGTGCTGTAACCCTAGCAGGGGTGGCTGCGGGGCTGTAAACACTTGCCAAAGGTGTCACCCCAGACTCTGGTGGGCGGGGTCGTCCATGTCCCCGTGGTAGGCTGAGGTCCAACCTGTCCTACCCCAGTGCCCAGAAATTACAACGCAAAGGTTAAGTGGTGTTGAGTGGTGTTGCTTTGTTTTTTATGGCTTTCAGTTCGTCTTTGCACACTGACTTAAGCACGGACGAGGTTTTCGAGAGAGTTGAAGGTAACACGTAAATGTGTTATACCTCTGTTATAACACCGTGATATTTTTTTTCCAACGGTTGATACACTTCCGATCCCCCTTTATACTCTGTTGGCCACAACAAATCCCTCTAAAAAAACATTAGATTGCTCCAAAATCGGGGGAAAACAACGGCAACTCTCATAACTCTCAGGGCTTCTTCATATTCACCTTTGTACGATATCAAGAATCAAGATGACCTTTTCGGACAGAGTAAACAACTACACACAAACCGTATTATGAAAGTATCCAAAGTAAACTGTATGATGATAAAACGAAACAAGTCTGGAAAACTTGAAGAGTAACCCACGTTTCACTTATTATGGAAGAGGTGCTGTTAATAAAGGTGCTTAACCTTTGGAACAAGTCACATTTTTATCACCTGGGTAGGGGAGGGGGAAGGAAAGGTCATAGCATTTTGGTTGTCACAATAAATCGAGTTAGTCAATTTTCTTTGGTCCCAACTTTAAACTCTGTCAGCGACGACTGATCCTATCTCCATTCCCTTTGAAAACCAGGAGACCCCCATACCCCCCTCCCCACCCGCAAGACCTGCCTACTCCTCCCACCCCTCTTTCCAAGCGAAAAATGGTGACCTTTTCCTTACTTCTGCTCAGCGTTTTTCAGAGAATATAAAGTTAATGTTCTCATGCCTTTCCTTATAAAAGGCAAGTTTCTTAACTTGAGATTGAAGGATGCTATGGATCCTACAAATATTTCCAAAATCAAAAGCTATCTAATGATCACGCGAAAGGAACTAATTTTGGAATAAAACCTATGTGAGGTGTTTTGTTTCTAAGTTTGATCCTCTCCTAGTTCCAAATGATTATTCTTCCTTCTTCCGATGTAGATAAACGAGGCTGGGATTCTGCTCATCCGGCCTTCTCCTGTTAAGAAATTCTGGACTCGAGACACTCCACAGGAGACGGGGAGTATTGGATCGACCTCGAGAAAAGTGGAAACCCTTTGAGGGTCTATTTTGACATGTCAAGTTATGGTGGTAAGTGAATAAGTCTTTTTTTGAGACACGAGGACTTTAACCGGAGTATATTTGACTTGGAGCAGTTTCTATTAGAACATTCTGGTCTTGGCTATTCGTCCTTTCTCTACGAAGATCCTTGTTATGTTTTTTAATCGAAACTGTAACAAAATTCTCGAACGTGTTTGGTTATCAAGAGCCTGCCTATTTGAGCACAACAGGGCAGCATGCGCGTCATGCCTGGAATTTGACCGTGTAATAGGACCGTCAAAGGGACAGTTAACACGTCATGTCGTATGAGCGGACAGACCGCGTCATGTGCGGGCGCTGTTGTCTCGCATTTCGCCGAGTAAAGTGTTGTTTTTCGTTTTTATGAAAACGTATTACTAATATCTAGTTTCTTTCTCAAATTTTGTCTTTGTTTTGATTAATTGGTAAGTGTCCTTCTTGTCGTCCAATTCTGTCTTTAATCATACTCGTGATTAAAAAAGTCGGACTCCGGCTTCGCGGTCGTACGATTTTGGTTATCATTCGTATGGATTACAGACCAAATTGGACTCCACTTAGTCAGGTTACCATTATTCATATGTAAATAATTCTAGTTACATGAATGTTACCAGATCACTTAGGTTTGCTTTATTTTAGGAGGTTGGCTTCTAGTGTCGAATGTTAAGTTCGGAAGCCCCTCTCCTAAGGTGTCAGTTGAGACATCGTACCGTGGAATAGGTAGGTCACACATGGTTCTGCAGAAACGTGCCACTTGTTCTTTACTCAGCTGAGACTGACTTCCACTGCCTCAAGAAACAGGGACGCAAGTTCCACATGGTCACAGCTTCCAACAGCTCTGGTGAACCTGTAGTCCAGTACTTCAGCGGTCAGACAGATGAGCAACTGGATGCCTGTGGTTCGTTTGTGAGATTGAAGTAGGATGACAATTCCAAGTTAGCTGGCATTTGCAAAGATTAGGGACTAGTAAGTGGAAAGTACTTTGTTGGAAAATGGGGAAATGGAGAAGATGAAGACAGGTTATACCGGTTTCCCGCCTTCGGACAACCAAGTATCATCTTAAGGTCCACTTGAATAACGTTGGTGACCTCTACGACATGGAATGCGATGATATCGCCTCTCAGACTGTTAACTCAATCGGCGATTTCAGAAGAGTCTTTGTTCGTTAGTTGCGTGTGACTCAGAGCCGTCTGTACCCTATGCAACCCTTGATTGTGCGAATAACTTTAACAAACGAATAACCAAAACAAAGACGAACACAAGAAATGCGCCGTCACCGTGACCAGCTGCAGGTTATAAGGACGTTTAAGCGTACAAATATCTAATTAGGTTACATGTCTGACATTCGCCCCTTCCTTGTGACTCACCAATAGTGCTCCACTGTTTTATCGTGTTCTTATAATTTTACATACATCACAGCCTAAGGGAGTCAATGAGATAAACGCGGTTTTCTATGCAGAAGTTTATGTAGCTTTACCCATTTCCAAGAAAAATTGAGGTTAGAAGAGTAAGCCTTTCTCTTTTGTTTGGTCACGCCGCTTGTTTTCCTTCTTTAGAAATGAGGATTATAACAAACTAAAGGTTGCACAACTTGATCTGTACTTGCGACTCTTCTTAGTTAGTTCGATCCGCTAAAACTCCAAACCAAGGTATGCGTTCTGTTTGTTATAAGTATCACCTTAGAGCTTGCGACAATCTTCTATAACCCTTTACACGCTAAGATCAGTATGCATATTCTCCATAATGTTCTCTGAACATTAACTAAGGTATTGACATAGAAATTTTTTTTCTAACAATCAAGAGTTTCTTTAGTTGGTGATCATTTCCTTTATTCTCATGACATTAATGTGTGATTCAGCGGTGATATTGTAAGGAGAAATTAGATGCTAGTCACTCTTAGGGGTTAAAGGGTTAAAGTGCCGGGGCAAGTTTTATGACCTTTTTCCCGACAGCTTTACAAAATTTTGGGAAGTCAGAACGAATATTCCCGATCGTACTTTTCCTTTCTTTAAAGCGCTTGGCTCGTTGGAAGTCTCTCAAGGAAGTGGTAAGCCATTCGTTTAAGATTTTTCACTTATGTTTCCTTAAACTAAAAATTATAAGAATTGTATGGTTGACAATAAGTAGAATTACAAATTTGATCTGGGAGTTAAAGGGTTAACTGTGTCAAGCTTTATCGTCTGTGCTTAAAGCTGCAACTAACTCGAAGATTGCTTTCATTTTTTTAGGTGCCGGTGGTACACAGCGACTTCCAAAAGCTGTTGGGAAGTCCCTGGCTATGGAAATGGTACTAACAGGAGATCTTATTTCAGCAGAGGATGCACAGAAATCAGGTCCATGTTCCTTTCAACTGAGCTCCTATTTTTGAAAAGTTGTTCATCATTACCTCTTTACCTTACAAAATCGATCGACATGCAACTTCTCCTTGTAATAAACATACATCATCCAGCAAACGGGTAATGAGAATATTTAAACTTCTCAGTTCAAATTTGTTATTGATCTAACGTCAAATTCTCGGAACTAATTAAAAAGGAAATGTGTAGCAGCTAGAGGGGAGAATTAACAATCAGATCTTGGGTCAAAGGGTCAAGGAGGGAGGTACTTAGCATCGTAAGTCTTCCCGGTGGCACAAGGAAATTCTCACACAAATTATTGAGAAATGTGTACAGTACTTCCACATCATCAAGGACTGCAACGGAGACACACTGTTTTATGCTAAGTCAGTGCTCTGCTAAATACTTGTATAAACCTGGAAAATTCGAGTCAAGGCGTAGATTTTTTCCCTATGTTTGTTAGCATTTCCGCGAACGAACTAAACCGGTCACTTCCGAAGATGTCCGCACACCTCCGAAGACGTTTTTCTTGTTTGTAAACTTGCATTTCTTCAGTACTCTCCTCTCTTACTAATAGCTCTCGGCAAAAGTTATTCGCGCCAACCTTTCTCTTCGTTTTGATTCAAGTACATTTGCTCTGTATACTTTTTCAAAAAAAAAAAATCCAACGTTTTCTGTGCGTTTTCGCATCGGTGAATCCCAGTATTCGTTCCATTATACGATAGTTTTCCTTCGCGGTAAATACAGGTAAACAAATCATTTTCTGGCATTAACCGCTCGCTTAACGCACTGCAAACAGCATGTTTTCCTTTTATTCATTGGCATTTTCCAAGTGTATAACAACGCATTCACCGGAGTCAGCGGCTGAAAACATGCATTTTCCTGGAAGATTAAAGGGTGCAAATGCAAGAAAACGTAATTATTTCCTGTGTTTGCCGTTCGTATAACGCATAGAAAATGTCATGTTTTCTTCTGTTCAGAACCATTTTTCGCACGTTAAACGAAATTTTCACAAGAGTTTTCCATTCGAAAGCATGCATATTCTAATATTCCCAATGGTGAATTCGAGCAAACTCGATGAAACGCATTTTCCGGCGTCTTACCGTTTATTACTGTTCGGTTATCCCATGGAAAATAACGGCTATTCTGCCATTCACAGTCGTTTTGCGCACTCCAACTTCATATTCACTGGAGTAAACCAGTCGAAAACATGCATTTTCCAGTAATTTCTCTGCAACGGTAAATTCGAATTAATTCGTGCAAGGCATGCATTTTCTCGCGTTTACCGGCGCTCGGTTAATCACTGTTCTTCAAATTCGATCCAATGGATTTCACCTCCTAGACTCAAGAATATTGAAGGTTTTGAAAAAATTTTGTCCCATTTTCCTCTCCCAGACACTTCATGAACCTAAGGAATCAAGGCGAACATTCTGGGAATGCTACCTTACATTAAATCTTGTGCCGACATCAGATCTATTTGAAACACTCCTAATATTTGAAACTGCAACTGAAGAACAAATTCAATTGACTAAAAGTACCACTAGCTGCACTTCAAAAACATAATTTTTTACACCTTAACAGTGAAATCTGTTTGTCTCTTCAACTCTGATATATCATCAATTTTAGCATTTTGAGCCAAATCAAAAAACATTGAAACTTGTAAAAATATTATCTGCAAAAGAAAATATTTTCTTAAACTGAGAAAAATATTGGGGTGCTCCATCTGATGGAGAACTAGAGAACTCTAAACAGAATAAAAATTGTAGCTGCCTCCAAATAGCAGATATGTCCAGGATTTCAGGCTCCTTAACACAAGCATGATTAAGTGTCCTCACTGATAAAAGTTCACTCGAACACACATAATTCTGTCAAATATGAAGTGGGGTGAAAATGGTAAAAATTCCACTCATACATGAAGTATTTGCTAGAAAAACACCTGCATTCAATCCTGGACATAGCTGCCGAATAATGGTCAGTGAAAGCAAAATATTTCCAGAAAAATTCACTTCCCATAATAACTTCAATGTAGGCTGCAAAATATTAAATGTCATACATATAGATGTTTACAGTCTTCAAACTCTCTTTCCAATTTGCCAACTGAGGCTGAAATATCATCCCTGTAGAGGATCGCCGTACAGATCACCAAAGAAGCTGTCAACACAGGTATTGCCCTGGCAGTTGTGACCGTCCGATTGGCTGTTTCCTGTCATGAGTTATACTTCGATTATTCGAAAGATTTTACGTCAGCTGCAGTCGGTGTTGATCTTGTCCATCGCTAGACGTTTCTTGTTGGTTTACCAGTCAACTTCAAAACAGTTATCTATCCTATTTGACTGTTCTACCTCGAAACCATCTTTTTTCTGGTGACCGAAATAGCCCAAAACATCATGACGTACTACCATTCATAAGAGTCAAATTGATTGTTTCTAAGCCATCATCTTAATTGAAACAAACTGAGAAAATGAGGTAGATTTTTGCCCAAGTTAAGCAGAGAAGAACTTGATCTCGCGTAGGGTTTTGTTACCTCGGGATATAAATCATCATGACTGACCTGCTTGAGTCCAAAGGTTCACCAGTTTACGGGAAATGCATGCAAGAACAATTTATTGTCGTTGCATTCCCTTTGAAAAATCCGTAAATGGTTGAATTTCCCAAATGTATTTGTTTAGGCGTCTGAAGTCCTCTTTTTCCTCTTTTATCGATTAGGCTACGAGATGTCATTGGCAGAAGGACTGCATTTTGAGAAAAGAATGTTTCACTCAACATTTTCAACAGTAAGTTAATATTGATCGGCGTTTACACTTGAAAGAAGACGGCAATTGCAATACAAAGTGGTAAACCCACTTAACCATTTCCCGAAAACATATTACCTACTCTCTCTGATTTAGAGCGATACACTTGCGATGAAACTTTCCCGAAGGAAAATTTTCTCCTTTTCTTTAATTTCGCAGGACGATCGAAAGGAAGGGATGACAGCTTTTGTAGAGAAACGAAAAGCCGAATTCACGGACAATAAGTATCTGTTACTTTTCGGAAAGTCGTAGCTTGCGAGAACTTTGGATTGTTTGTGGGAGTGTTAGTGCAGGTGAAAGAATGATGAAAGCTTATACAAAATTGTGTGAAGGGCAATGAAAACACTCAGCATGAATTTTCACCAAAGAAAAAAATTAAATAAAAAAATTTAACTGGTGAAATTGATAGAAAAAATAAAATAAATAAAGTAGAATCATAGTCATTTTTCGTTCGTGCGCTCATCTGTTGAACGGATACCGTAGGGTATACATTGGGACGGGGGCGAGTATAGATTTAAGTTCTGCACAGTTCGATATGTTAAATAAGACTCGAGCCAGGAAAACTAAATGACGCCCCAGATGACGGCTCTTCAGTAAACTTTCTGGAAAATTAATCCAAGACAAACCAAGTTTTCGACTTGTTTCCTCTCTGTTCACTTTTCTTTCGTTTTGAATCAAATTCTTGGAAGAAATAGATTTTATTTGCTGTAAGGCACCTTGTTTAAATTGCCTTAAAGGTCAATGTCTATACGATAATTTTTTTTTCTTTTTTGGTCCAAGTTTCAGTTTGCACAAGGCGAATTTAGCTTTGTTTGGTGTGAAAAAGTTACTATGTATCCTGAATGCTACTGATTGATACTCATAAAAAACTGGGTACAGGAGAAAAGAAATCCGGATAATAAAAACAATCCGAGTAATCTAGGTTTGTTTCTAGTTAAATTCCCTCACGCTTTACTCAAATGTAAAGAAACGCTAACCCCAAGTCGTGATCAGTACTTCGTGCAAAGTTCACTGATGCATAATTTATGAATGGGTTCTTAAGCTGTTTCTATTTATTTCTTTTAATCATTGTCTCAAGGTTCATTAAAATTTTATGAAAAGTTGATAAAAGAGTTTTTCAATACAAAAATACGAGAGGAGTGGAAGGAAACTGAAGGTAAGAATATACTGGTTTCAAGAAGATTGCTCTCTAACTTTGACAACAACATAAATCTTGCACGGCAAAAAAACATGCGTTCACTGTTAATTTTCCGAAATGGTGAATGACTGAGAAATACGTTTGAGTGAGAAGTGTACATACAAAAGACCTTTACTACCGCATAAACGTGAAAAGAAAAGTCGAGGAAAAGTAGGAAACAGAAGGTAAGTTTGATTGAGAAATTCGATGTATTTACTTACTATCGGGTGAGTAACTTGTGCAAGCCCCTCCCCCCCCCATAAGGCTCTGTAACAATCTTACGATCCTCCTCATTGGCAATCAATTTTCTATACCTCCCCCCTTATACTGTGTTGGCCAAAGTATCCAAAGTTAACTGCATGATTATATTATGAAACACGACTGTGTTGTTATTTTAGGATTCGAGCTAACTGGTCATATCACCGAGGCATTATGCGCTGACGAAATAAGCTGTGGATTGAGATGCCATCAAGATGAGAAATGAAAATCTTACAACAGCCAATCCGATGCTAATGATACAAAGATGGAATGTCAACTGAGGAACCAAACCAAAAAATCAAGTCCGGAAAACTTGAGGCGTAACCCCACGTTCTACTTATTATGGAAGAGGTACTGTTGTGTAAAGTGCTTAACATTATGGAAAAGTTAATGGAGGTGGGGGAAGGGGGGGTTGTCACAATAACATTTACTTGATCCCTCCATAACGTTTTGAATTATTCTACTAATCTTCCTCACTGGCAGTCAATTTTCTTTACTCCCACCTTTAAACTCTGTTAGCGACAACTGATCTCCTCTCTGTTGCCTTGAAAACCACGAGATCCCCCCCCCCCTTCGAAGTACCTCCTGCCCCCTCTTTCTAAGCGAAAAAATGGTGAACTATTTCTTACTTCTGGTCAGCGCTTTTCAGAACTCTCTCAAGTCACGTGTAGATCCATGTATAACCTTTCCCGAGAGAAAATGAAGATTAAAATATCTTCCCTTTCCTTATAATGATAAGTTTTTCCATTTTCTTAGTTTGAATTAAAGGATGCTATGAATCCTACAAAGATTTCCAAAATCAAGAGCTATCTAATAGTTACACGAAAGGAACTACTTATGGAATAAGACCTCTGTGGCGTGTTTTGTTTCTTACTTTGATCCTCTCCTCGTTCCAAATGATTATTCTTCTCTTTTCCGATGCAGATAAACGAGGTTTGGATCCTGCTCATCCGGCCTTCTCCTGTAAGAAAATTCTGGGCTCTGGACACTCCAAAGGAGACGGGGAGTATTGGAACGACCTTGAGAAGAGTGGAAACCCTTTGAGGGTCTATTGTGACATTTAAAGATAGGGTGGTAAGAAAATGAATTTTTTTTTTTGAAACGAGAACTTTAACCGGAGTGTATTTGACTTGGAGCAGTTGTTATTGGAACGTTCTGGTCGTGGCTAATAGTATTATGTTTTTAATCAAAACTATAACAAAAGTCACAAACGTGATTGGTTATCATCAGCCAGCCGATTTGAGCACTAATAGGAGAGTGTACGCGTCATACTTGTAATTGGACAGCGTAATAGGACCGTAAAGGGACAGTTAACGCGTCATGAGTAGACAAATAGCGTCATGTGTGTGCTGTTGTCTCGCTATTCGCCGAGTTAACCTATGTTTTTTTATTTTTATGAAAACGTATGTCTAGTTTTATGAAAACTGAGATCTAGTTTCTTTCTCAAATTTTAACACAGTTTTGATTAATTGGTAACTGGACTTCTTATCGTCCAATTCTGTCTCTAATAATACTCTTGATTAACAAATCTGACTCCCACTTTGGGATCGTACAATTTTGTTAATCACTCGTATGATTTCAGACTGAATTGGACTCCACTCGGTCCTGTTACCATTATTAATATGTCCAAAATTCTATTTACATGGATGTCACCAGATCATTTAGGTTTGTTTTATTTTAGGAGGTTAGCTCGTGGTGTCAAATGTTGAGTGCAGAAGTCCCTCTCCTAAGGTGTCAGTTGAGACATCATACCGTGGAATAGGTAAGTCATACATGGTTCTGAAGAAAAGTGCCATGAAAGAGCTCAGAAGACACTTGTCCTTCACTCAGCTGAGATTCCACTGCCGTAAGAAACAAGGACGCACATTCCACGTGGTCACAGCTTTCAACAGCTCAGGTGAAGCTGTGGTCCAGTACTTCAGCGGTCGGACAGATGAGCAACCGGACGCCTGTGTTTCGTTTGTGAGATTGACGTTGGATGACAATTCCAAGTTAGCTAGCATTTGCAAAGATTGGGGACTAGCAAATGGAAAGTACTATGTTGGAAAGTGGGGACATGGTGGAGATCAAAAGAGGTTATAGAGCTTCCCTGCCTTCTGACAATTTAAGTATCACCTTAGGGTCTACTTGAATAGCGACAACGACATGGAATGTGATGATGTCGCCTCTCAGAGTCTAAACTCAATCGGCGATTTCTGGATAGTCTTTGTTCGTTAATTGCGTTTAACTCAGAGCTGTCTATACACCAAGCAACCCTTGACTGTGAGAATAACTTCTTCAAACGAATAGACTGAAAACAGAGACGAACACAAGAAATGCACCGTTACCCTCAGCTGTGGATTGTAAAGCCGTTTTAGCGCACAAATATCTAATTAGGTCACATGTCTGACGCTCGCTTCTTCCTTGTGGTAGGCTTACCGACAGTGCTCCACTGTTTTTATCATGTAGTTATAGTTTTACATACACCGGATCCTAAAGGAGACAATGAGATAAACACGGTTTTCTATGTGGTAGTTTATGTTGCTTTATGTATTTCCAAGAACAATTAAGGTTCGAAGAGATAGACTTTCCTTTTTGTTTGGTCACGGAATATGTAAATATACTGATTTCCGCGTAAATATAAATAAATATTAGGGCAAGGTGTTTTTTTAAATCTTACAATTTGTTATTTCATCCATTTCAAAGTCAAATCATTCAAGTTTTTGAGAGTACGAGGAACTTTGTCTGAAGTATAAAGGGGGTAAGTTTTTAGAGAAACAGTGGTGCTGTGTCGGTGGGGAAGTATGACAAAAAAATTTGGTTTTATCAACTGAATTGTTAACGTAAATTGTAAATCAGAAAGACGTTATTTACAGATCAGTACAGGTGAGAATTTGACGATTTAACTGACGGATCAATTTTTCTATCAATCTTATTCCGTAAGGGGATGCATTCAGATTAGTTTTAGAATTCTTTTGTTTCCGAAGGCCTGTAAGAATTAAATTTAAATCTAGAAAAATGATCGAACAATCCTCTCTCGAGAATTAACTCATAGAACAAACATGACCTCTAGTTACTACTTGTTTTACAGTATTTTGTCATGAACAATCGAGCAAATCTGCTCGCGATCGAGGCATCGGCATTGCATCACTGAGAGAACATAGATGCCACTGGTCTTCAAACAAGCAATGGCCAGTCCTAACCTCCTAGCGAGATTTTCGCTCGTGTGAGTTCAGTGGACTTTCTGATACAGAAACCTTTAATATGATAGGAGAACCCCCCCGTATAGAATGACGACTATTTTAGCCTCCTAATTGTAAACATGCATGCGGTATGAAAAGAGCCCTTACATAGCCTACTCCGGTCCGCCACAACGGAAACGTTTTCTTCCAAGGGGCACATAGCGTTGCTAATATCGGGATTTTGGTCGACTGAAACTTGAAGGAAAAGTAGCTTATGGGTGCTTAAAGCATAATATAATTCTTGACTTGTAGAGAGCTCTGAACGCGACATTTATGCAATGCCCAACTTAAATACGTCTTTTGATTGAAGGGCTGAATATGTTGCGAGTCGTGAATCAAAATACACTTACTTTCTCGGATAAACAAACTTCGCTGAGCCCCCGGGGAAACAACGACTTGACTTTCGACTCTCAGGTGATGCAATGCCCAACTTAAATACGTCTTTTGATTGGAGGGCTGAACATGTCGCGAGTCGTGAATCAAAATACACTTACTTTCTAGGATAAACAAAAGTCACTTGGCCCCCGGGGAAACAACGACTTGACTTTCGACTCTCACATGATAAGGTCGTTCACCGTGAAACCGCAGCAAATGTGTGTGCCAGCCTACCTATAAAAATTATTTTTTGCAGTCGTTTTCGAGTTGGGATGTATGAGAAACACTTTAAAAAAAAAATTTAAAGTGACGAGCACCACAGGAAACAGTGAGGATTCCTCTACCTTGCCCTGCCAGGGCAATAAAACTCACTGTATCCCTTGGAGTCGGTCATTAGTCACTTACTTTACCAACTTTGCCAGGTGTCTACATTATAATTGTCTGGAAGCGAAAGTAAACACTATTAGTAGGGTAGCTAGAGGGCTAAGGATGAGAAAATAATTAGTGCATCAGAAGAAACAAATGTTTCTTAGCATATTGGCTTCCGTTGCCAATTTTAACGTGCACGAGTCAAAAATAGGAACGCGGAAATACATGTATGGTACAGCAGATATATCTACAAATTGTGACTCATAAATGTAAGAGTTAGAAGGTGAGAGGGAATTCTGTCTCTTTTCATCTCTCTCTGTTGAAATTACATCCTGTAGCTCTTTTTTATTAGGCGAATTTCGCTTTGTTTGGTGGGAAAAAGTTGTCATCGATCCCGAATGCGACCAATCGATACTCATAGAAATCCTTGTGCAAGAGAAAAGAGGTTCGGAAAAAAAAAGAAAAATCCGAATGATCGAGGTTGTTTCTATTAATGTTAAACACCCCCACGCTTTACTCGAAAAAAAGAAATGTTAATCAGAAATGTTAGTCGTGATCAGTACTTCGTTCAAAGCTGACTATTGCTTGATTTACGAAAGGGGTTCTCAAGCTGTTTCTTTTTATTTTTTTTTCAATTATTGTCTCGAGTTTCATTAAAATTGTATGAAAAGTTAATAAGAGATTTTTTCAATAGAAAAATACGAGAGGAGTGGAAAGAAACTGAAGGTCAGAATATACTGGTTTCAAGGAGTAACCAGGTCATTCAATTTGGAAAAAATTGGTTAATTTAAACTTAAGAAGAAGATTGCTTTCCAACTTTGATAACAACATAATAAAAACAATCCGAGTAATCTAGGTTTTTTTCTAGCTAAATGCCCTCACGCTTTACTCAAATGTAAAGAAACGCTAACCCCAAGCCGTGATCAGTACTTCGTGCAAAGTTCACTGATGCATAATTTATGTATGGTTCTTAAGCTGTTTCTATTTATCATTGTCTCAAAGTTCATTAAAATTGTATGAAAAGTTGATAAAAGAGTTTTTCGATACAAAAATACGAGAGGAGTGGAAGGAAACTGAAGGCAAGAATATACTGGTTTCAAGAAGATTACTCTCTAACTTTGATAACAACATAAATCTTGAATATTAAGCCACTTGGATAAATACGTTTGAGTGAGAAGTATATACACAAAAGACCTTTACTACCGCATAAACGTGAAAGAAAAGTCGAGTAGTGATCAGTACTTCGTGCAAAACTGACCAATGCATAATTTATGTATGGGTTCTCAAGCTGTTCCTATTCATTTAGCAAAATCCTAAATTCACAATCAAAACTATTTGTTGCATCTAAGAAGGGAGAAGGGCAACATTTGTCATCTGTTTTTCTTTCTTTCTCAAATTACAGGATGAGAGGGCTTCTAGTTGGTTTCCATTTCTGTCCCGTTCTGTTGAGTGGTGTTGCTTTGTTTCTTGTGGCTTTCAGTTCGTCTTTGCACACTGACTTGAGCAGGGACGAGGTTTTCGAGCGAATTGAAGGTAACACGTAAATGTGTTATACCTCCCAACACAGTGATATTTTGTTCCGGTGGGATGTGAGTGTTTCAAGTGCCATGGGCGAAAACTGGGATCGGATGACACAGATTTTGATCCCTCCCCCACCCCCCAAATAAGGCTTTGTGACATTCCTACAATCCCCTTCATTGGTAGTAAATTTCCATTCTTCCCCCTTTATACTCTGTTGGCCACAGCAGTTCGCCCTGGAAACAAATATAAGATCGCCCCAAAATTGGGTAAAAACAACAGGAACTTTCTACGTGCAACTCTCATAACTCTCAGGGCTTCTTCATATTCACCTTTGTACGATATCAAGAATCAAGATGACTTCTTAAGACAGGGTAGTTGACTACACACAAACTGTATTATGAAAGTATCCAAAATAAACTGAGTGATGAGAACATAAAACACGATTGTGTTGTGTTTCAAGGATTTGAGCTAATTGGTCACATCACCAAGACATTATATGCTGACGAAATAAGCTGTGGATTGAGATGCCTTCAAGATGATAAATGCCAATCTTACAACAGCAAATCCGATGCTAATGATGCAAAGAAGGAATGTCAATTGAGTAATCAAACCAAAAAATCAAGTCCTGAAAACCTGAGGCGTAACCCACGTTCTACTTATTATGGAAGAGGTACTGCTGAGTAAGGTGCTTAACATTATGGAAAAGTCAGAGGAGGTGGGATGGGGGGGGTATGAAGGATCGGAGTATTTTGGTTGTCACAATAAAGTTTTCCTGATCCTTCCATAACGTTCCGAAGTATTCTATCGATCTTCCTCATTGGCAGCCAATTTTCTTTAGTTCCACTTTTAAACTCTGTTAGCGACAACTGATCCCCTCTCCATTCCCTTGGAAAAAATGACATCTCCCCCCAAGACTCTGCCACCCCTCCCACCCCCTCTTTCCATGGCCAAGTCAAAAATGGTGACCTATTTCTTACTTTTGATTAGCGCTTTTCAGAGCTCTCTCATGTCATTCCAAATGATTATTCTTCCCTTTTCCTATGCAGATAAACGAGGTTGGGATTCTGCTCATCCGGGCTTCTCCTGTAAAGAAATTCTGGACTCTGGACACTCCAGAGGAGATGGGGAGTATTGGATCGACCCAGAGAAGAGTGGAAACCCTTTGAAGGTCTATTGTGACATGTCAAGATCTGGTGGTAAGAGAATGAATTTTTTTTTTTGAGATACGAGGACTTCAACAGAAGTATATTTGACTTGGAGCAGTTGTTATTGGAACGTTCTAGTCTTGGCTATTTTTGCTTTCTCTAGAAATATCCTTATTATGATTGGTTATCACCAGCCGGCCGATCTGAGCACAACAAGACAGTGTACGCGTCATACTTGTTATTGGACGGTGTAATAGGACCGTTAAAGGGACAGTTAACGCGTCATGCCTGCGCGAGTGGACAGAACGCGTCATGTGCGCGCTGTTGACTCGCATTTCGCCGATTAAACTGTTGTTTTTCGTTTTTATGAAAACGTATAACCGATGTCTAGTTTCTTTCTCAAATTTTGTCATAGTTTTGATTAATTGGTAATAGGCCTTCTTGTCGTCCAATTCTGTCCGTAATGATACGAGTGATTAACAAATCGGACTCCCACTTTGCGGTCGTATGATTCTGAAAATCACTCGTATGATAAGAGACCGAATTGGACTCCACTCGGTCCTGTTACCATTTAATATGTCCAAAATTCTAGCTACATGGATGTCACCAGATGATTTAGGTTTGTTTTATTTTAGGAGGTTGGCTTCTGGTGTCAAATGTTGAGTTCGGAAGTCCCTCTCCTAAGGTGTCAGTTGAGACATCATACCGTGGAATAGGTAAGCCACACATGGTTCTACAGAAAAGTGCCATGAAAGAGCTCAGAGGACATTTGTCCTTCACTCAGCTGAGATTCCACTGCCGCAAAAAACAGGGACGCACATTCCACGTGGTCACAGCTTCCAACAGCTCAGGTGAAGCTGTGGTCCAGTACTTCAGCGGTCAGACAAAAGAGAGACCGGACGCCTGTCGTTCGTTTGTGAGACTGACGTGGGATGACAATTCCAAGTTAGCTGGCATTTGCAAAGATTGGGGACAAGTAAGTGGAGAGTCCTTGGTTGGAAAGTGGGGACATGGTGAAGATCAAAGAAGGCTATACTGGTATCCCGTCTTCAAAAATGGATGCTATCACCTTAGGGTCTTCTTGACTGCTGTTGGTGACCTCAAGAAAATGGAATGTGATGATGGCTCCGGTCACAATGTTGACACAAACGGCGATTTCTGGAGAGTCTTTGTTCGTTAGTTGCGTCTATATGTACACCAAGCAACCATTGATTTTGCGAATAACAGTTAAAAACGAATAAAGCAAATTAAAATAAAGACAAATGCACCGTTACACTCATCAGGTTATAAGACTGTTTTTGTTTCCATTTCGGGGCAAGGGAAAGCAATCCTCATTGTTTCCCGTGGGGCCAGTCATTTTAAATTTTATTTTTGAAAATATTTTCTCATACATCCCAAACCGAATATGACTGTCAAAAATTACTTTTTGTACGTAGGCTGGCACACACACTTGCCGCTGTTTGACGGAATTTTGTTCACCCTAGAAAGTTAGTGTATTTTGATTCACGGCGCGTGATATATTCAACCATCTAATCAAAAAACGTATTTGAGTTAAGAGGTACATAACAATTAAATTTTCACAACTGCTTACTTCTAAATAAAAGGTTGAACTAGTGACCATGTCAACCTCAACGTTAAGTTGAAGGACTCTAAACATGATTGGCTAGTTGATCGGATCGCGAGCGTCGCACGTGAATACTAAAAATTCCAGAGGAAGAGGAAAGAACACTTTGCAGTTCGAAAAAAACTCACTACTGACACAAGAAAATTTCAACGACCTGTTTGATATGGTGGGAAGCCATTGAGAAAAGCCATGCTTAGCCCAAGAGGTCGAGGCTAGCTGGGAAATCTCCCGGACAATGAAATAGTAATCATACAGATTTTGACCTTTAACCCTTCAGGGTTGGGGGGAGTTTTTTTTCCACTTTTTAGACTTGACACAAGTCACAATCGAAGAAATTTTAATTTTCAATGATTGAGAGGTTTATATCAAACATAATAACCGGGCATAATATATCCATATAAATTTTTTTATTTTATTTTATTTTTTTTATCGTGTTCAGAGCTAGACACAAGTCAAGAACCATATTATGCTTTTTGCACCCATAAGCTCTTTTTCCTTCGGGTTTTCAGTCCACTCAAATCTCGATATCAGCAACGTCATGTGCCCTTTGGAAGAAAACGTTGCCGTTGTGGCGGACCAGAGTAGGTCGGTAGGTAGGTAAGTAAGGGCTCTTTTCATACCGCATGCAGTTTACAATTAGGAAGCTAAAATAATAGTCATTCCATACAGAGGGGGTTGTCCTACCATATCGAAGGTCTCTGTGTTAGGAAGTCCACTGAACTTACATGAGCAACAATCTCGCTAAGAGGTTGAGACTGGATATTGCATGTTTAAAGACCAGTGGTATCTATGTTCTCTCAGTAATACAATGCCGATGCCACGCGTACAGATTTGCTCGATTGTTAGTGACAAAATACTGTAAACGAATAGTAGCTATGACTCATGTTTGTTGTATTTAGCTAATTGTCGAGAGAGGATTTTCCGTTCATTTTTCTAGTTTTCAATTTGATCCTTACCGGCCTTACGCCTAACCATGGTAAGAATTCTCTATTTTACCACCTCAAGATAAAGTAAGAATCTGAAATAGAAGGAATGACAAAAATACATATAAAATGCATAATTTTGCGCAACAGCACATTTAAAGTCAGAATCATAGGTAGGAAACGTAAGAAAGTGATTCATTGTTTTAAGACGACGAAACTACAACTAAAGGGCGCCTAAAAACTACACAAACTATAGGATTGTGACGTAAGACCTCACATAGACTGTTCCATTTCAAGCTTGACTTGTTCAATTCACTTTTGTATTTTTGGCGGTTACGGCGTAAACCAACTGCTGTAACACTAAACCAATTTGGTTTGTACTTAACCTTTTGTCGTCACGCTAAACCATTTCACTTTCCGGTGAGTAGATTGATGCGTTATTAAGCCATTGCGGCCTACTATTAACCATTTGCCGATAGTTTTGACCATTTCACACTACTCTGAACCGTTTGTGTCAAGGCACTGAACCAAATTACAGCTAGCTGAACCGTTTGTCATTTCTACACTGAGTTGAGTAACTTTTGCAAGCCAGCGGACAAGTTTTAATCCTTAGTAGGTAATGTTCCTTTATATGAACTGGTAATTTAAAAAGCCCTCCGTATTCTTTCGCCGAGTCAGACAAAGTGTAATTAACGAAACCCTAAATTCGCAATCAAAACTATTTGTTGCATCAAAAAAGGGAAAGCGCGAAATTTGTCACCTGTTTTTCTTTCTTTCTCAAATCACAGGATGAGAGGGCATCTAGTTGGTTTCCAGTTCTGACCCGTTCTGTTGAGTGGTGTTGCTGTATTTCATAAGGGACTGTAACACTCTTACGATCCCCCTCTTTGGCAGTCAATATTCTACACTTCCGGTCTCTTTTTATACTCTGTTGGCCACAACAAATCCTCCTAAACAAAAACATGGGATTGTCCCAAAATCGGGTAAAAACAACGGAAACTTTCTACACTCAACTCTCATAACTCTTAGGGCTTCTTCATATTCACCTGTGCACGATATCAAGAATCAAGATCACCTCTTAAGACAGGGTGAACAACTACACACAAACTGTATTATGATAGTATCCAAAGTAAACTGTATAATAATAAAATGAAACACGATTGTTTTTCTAGGATTTGAGCTAGTTGGTCGTATCACCAAGATATTATACGCTGACGAAATAAGCTGTGGATTGAGATGCCTTCAAGATAAAAAATGCCAATCTTACAAAAGCAAATCCGATGTTAGTGATGCAAAGAAGTAATGTCAGCTGAGTAACCGAACTAAAAAATCAAGTCCCGGAAAACCTGAGGCGTAACCCACGTTATAATTATTATGGAAGAGGTACTGTTGAGTACTTAGGAACAAGTCATATTTTTACCACCTGGGTAGAAGGGTAGAAGAGGGGGAAGGAAAGGTCACAGCATTTCGGTTCTCACAATTAATTGAGTCAGCCAATTTTCAAATCAATTTTCAATTTAGATTCCACCTTAAAAGTCTGTCAGCGACGACCGATCCCATCTCCGTTCCCTTTGAAAACCAGGATACCCCCCCCCCCCCCCCCCCCGTAAGACCCTCCTACCCCTCCCACTCCCTTTTTCCAAGCGAAGAATGGTGACCTATTCCTTACTTCTCCTAAGGACTTTTCAGAGAATATAAAGTCTATGATCTCTTGCCTTTCCTTATAACTTTTCCATTTTTTTAATTTGAGATAGAAGGATGTTATGTATCCTACAAATATTTCCAAAATCAAAAGCTATCTAATGATCACGCGAAAGGAACTACTTTTCGAATAAGACCTATGTGAGGTGTTTTGTTTCTAAGTTTGATCCTCTCCTCGTTCCAAATGATTATTCTTCCCTCTTCCGATGTAGATAAACGAGGCTGAGATTCTGCTCATTCGGCCTTCTCCTGTAAGGAAATTTTGCGCTCTGGACACTCCAAAGGAGACGGGGAGTATTGGATCGACCCCGAGAAGAGTGGAAACCCTTTGAGGGTCTATTGTGACATGTCAAGATATGGTGGTAAGTGAATAAGTTTTTTTTTAGAGACTCGAGGACTTTAACCGGAGTATATTTGACTTGGAGCAGTTTCTATTAGAACATTCTGGTCTTGGCTATTCGTGCTTTCTCTACGAAGATCTTTATTGTGTTTTTTAATCGAAACTGTGACCAAATTCTCGAACGTGATTGGTTATCACCAGCCGGCCGATCTGAGCACAACAAGACAGTATACGCGTCATACTTGTAATTGGACAGTGTAGTAGGACAGTTAAAGGGACAGTCACCACGTCATGCCTGTATGAGGGGACAGAACGCGTCATGTGCGCGCGCTGTTGTCTCGCATTTCGCCGAGTAAACTGTTGTTTTTGGTTATTCTGAAAACGTATAACCAATGTCTTGTTTCTTTCCCAAATTTCGTCATAGTTTTGATTAATTGGTAACAGGCCTTCTTGTTGTCCTATTCTGTCTGAAATCATACTCATGATTAACAAATCGGACTCCCGCTTTGCGGTCCTACGATTTTGTTAATCACTCGTATGGTTACAGTCCAAATTAGACTCCACTCGGTCCTGTTACCATTATTAATATGTCCAAAATATTATTATGAATAAGATGCCAGTAGTCTAAGTTATTGGTGCAAATCACCAGCTCAGTGCCCAGATTGTCCAATAATCAAGAGATTTTCTTGTAGCTGTCATTGTGTTATTATGGGTGGCAAACAAAGTTTGTCTTTTTCCGTTGTTGCTCGATTGAAGTATGTTGTACAATACTTTCTTCACAGCCTGAAGGAGGATGTGAGTTAGCCATCATGTGTGATATCATTTATGCTGGAAACAAAGCTAAGTTTGGTCAACCAGAGATTTTGCTTGGAACTATTCGAGGTATGGCACACATAAATTACCCACAGAAACAACTTTATCAGTTTGCACAATAGGAAAATATAATATATTCCACTGACCTTTATTAAAATATCAGAGAGCAGAAATACGCTACAGGATGGCAGATGAAGAAAATGAAAATGATGTCTTCTCCTTTCCAAGATTTTTTTATACTTCTTAAGAGTATTAGTCACTAGCCCCTTACACTCGTACATCAGTCTGCACCTTGAGGGACGCCACACTTAATGGTTTGCATCGGAGAGCAAGCTTGATTGAATTGGGCAAATTGCTGGCGGCAAGAAAAGTAGCTTTTGAACCATTGCAGAGCCACGTCACGGATACCATAGTGCTCCAATTTTGCAAACAAGATATGATGATCGAGAGTGTCAAATGCTTTGGAAAGATCTAGGAAAACACCCACCATTGTTTTGTGTTGGTCGATTGCAGAAGCTATTTTATTTACCAAATAAATGAGTGCGTGCGATGTCGAGTGATTTTTCCGAAATCCAAACTGACAGCGGTAAAGTATATCTTGTTTTTCGGAAAATTCTACCAAGCGATTGTACATCCTCTGCTTTGAAGATGGGAATCATTTTTGCGATTTTAAGTTTGTCCGAGAAAATGCCTTTTAGCAGAGATAGATGATAATATCTGCCAATGGAGCAGAAATAAGGTGAGATGAATATTTAATGACATGCATTGGGATACTATCATAGCCAGGAGCCTTCTTTGAAGCGAACATGTCACAAATGCTTTCCATTTCACCTTTTGTGGTGGGCTTTTATGGAGGGACGGATATTATCACCAAGATAAGAACGAAAAGAAGGATTCACCTTGGGTATAGATTTAGCTCGGTTGGGACCAATGTTTGTAAAGTATTTACAGAATCTGTCAGCGATCTCCATTGAATCCGTTAATGTTCTGCCTTCAGATTTGAATGATGTGGGAAGAGATGACTTACTTTTACGCTTGTTAATAACTTCATTTAACAATTTCCAAGTTGTTTTGAGGTCATTTCTGGCATTCTCAAATTTGGAGTCGTAGTATTTACGTTTGGCAATGCGAATAAGATGGATGAGTTTGTTTTTGCAAGCTTTATACTTGGTCTCAGAAGATGTGGAAGATGATGTGACGAACTTTTTGTAGAGTCTGTTCTTCTTGTTAACGGATTTCAGAAGTCCACGGCTAAGCCATGGAGAAAAGAACTTGTTTACCTGCTTACCTTTGAGAACCTTTAAAGGGAAACAGGTGTTATAGATTCTGGAGTATCCTTCAATAAAATCATTATAGGTTTTGTAACGATAGGATTTTTAGTTATCGAGTTCTTTCATGCTTGCGCTTCAAAAATACAATATTCCACGTAGAAAACTTAGTTCAGCAAAGCGTAAACACTACCAGTTCTCCTTCAGTCACCCGTAAACAGTTGTTGTTAGTGTTAAACTGTAACAGCCACCTGTCATGTCTTTTTGTGTAACTGTTATCCACCGGAACTCTTTTAAAGTAATTAATATTGTAAAAGACGAAATTCCTACTTAGCCAATAGTGTAATAGATTACATGATCCTGTAGATTCATGGCATTACGTTATCCATGTACGTTAGGTTTAAATAGGACTGTTCTGTAAAGCTTAGCGGTTAGGTTGGAGGAGAAAGTTAGGAAGAGAAGAACGGGGTCAAACCAGCCCTGGCCAGGTCCGTTCTGGTCAAAGTTGTAGTAGAGCTTGAAGAATAAATCTACGTTGGAGCCAACCCTGTTGTCGTTAGTCATTCTCTCAAGGATAGTCAGCAACCGTAATAGATTCCGGTTACCTTCCCGCAGCCAGCGAGTGCCCCCAAGGAAAGCCTTTACCCAGAAGAGTTTTTAAGAGTTGTCCCCGTCCGTCCGTTCATTTGTGAAGGCAAAACCCTGTTTTCACAGTTTCATTGGGATCTTCCATGTTGCGAAATAAGGACCATTTTGCGTTTGAAAGGTTCTCGTTGAATTTATGCAAATTATCGTCATTGAATGTGCGCATCACAATTCTTCTTTCTGCGCTGCGCGTTAGAGTTGCGTCGTCAAAATATGCAAAAACGGGTAAGTGGTCAGATAAATCATTTAGAATAATGCCGCTATAAACACTAGGGGCAAGGTTGTTGGTGAATATGTTGTCAATTAGCGTCGCAGAGTATGAGGTGAGGCGTGTTGGATTGGAGATGAGAGGAAGAAAGGCGTGTGAAAATAAGCTGCCAATAAATTCCTGTGTTGGAACATGATGATTGTATTGGAGAAGGTCTGGGTTAAAGTCTCCCATCACATAACAATGTTTATTGCCTTTGGAAATTAGTGAGAGAATATTGTTGAATTTGTCAATAAACATAGCAGCGTTTTGATTTGGTGGTCTGTAGACGCAACCAACAATAAAATTTTTTCCGTGGGGAACAATAATTTCCAAGAAGAGTGACTCAATTACTTCTGGATCTGAAAATTTGCATTCTTCGAGAAGTTTGTATTCAAGGCCGTTTTGTGAATAAATTCCAACTCCGCCGCCTGCTTTCGATTTACGATGGTTGGAGACAAAATTATATCCCCTGATATTTACGTGCTCTGCAGTGCAATCAGTTAGCCAAGTTTCTGACACATCAACCACAGAGAACGGCATATTAAGATTTCTTAGCAATAAATTAAGTTGATCGAAATTTCTTATTAAGCTTCGAGTGTTGAAATGTATAATAGAAAAGTTTGTTTTGTCACCAAAAGAAGTTACTCGATTGTTCAGATCTTCCTCAACCATGTAGCCACTATTGGGCAGGTTAGAAGATGACTAGAAAGTGGATTAAATGATTCGGGCTTTTCAACAGGATTAAATAATAATGTTTCAAGACGGTCGGCATCGTAACTCAAGGGACCATGAGAAATTCATAAACTGCTAAATTAAAGGAACTATCATCCAAGTGCTTAAAAGGGAGGAAAGATTAAAGGGTGTGTTGTCAGCAATCATAGAAGAAGCAAATTAAATTACAGACTAATGCCCCATTCACACCAAAGCTTAAACATGTTTAAAAGTTGTTTTGTTAAACACGGTTTAATTTTTTTTTTCTTCATAGAAACTATTTAACCGAATATTTTTGACTTGAATGTAGCACATTGGAAATGCAAGTTAGCAAGTACTTGAATCCAATGGAAAATCAAGTTTTTCAGTTCTCTGTTTATAATTTTCATTCAATGAAAACCAGTTTAACAAAACATGTTTTGCTGGTGTGAATGGGGTATAAGTTACAAATTCAGAGTACTTAGCTTAAAGGTAAGCTCTCTTGCCGAGCAAACCTTTCAAGTTCGTCAAGGGTTTTGAACTGGATAGGGCGGGAGTCTTCGGTTTGCCGTAGATAGATGGGGAAGTTCTTACACTAACAAAACCTGAAGCCATTACGAGTTTGAAATTTTTTCGTATCCGCCAGGAGTTGTTGAACCTGCGGAGTTAGATGATCAAAAAGCTTCACGTTCTCTAGTGTGCAATCGGCATGTAAACCAATTGAAGAAGCTGTAACCTTGCATGCATCTTTCCGTACGTTCATGACCTTCTCTTTAGCAATCCTTCTTGTGAACTTGCAAACAACTGGTCTCAGGCTGGAAGTGGCGTTTCTGGTGGGAGTACGATGGACAATATCGATATCTTGAATAGAAATTTCAACTCCTGCAGCTTGAAAGAGGCTAAGACATGGTGTAGTTGTGTCGGAGGCTGACTCACTTGCCTTTATTTCAGGGAGGCCGACGATCTTTACGTTGTATTGATCTACTTCCACTCGCTTAGACAGGACATTCAGGCGCGCCCAGAGCCGTTTATCCGCTTCCTGGCGAAGGTCATCGTAAGACTTGCCATAAAATTGGAGGGTGTTCAAAGTCTCGTCCTGTAATATCGCCGGTCGACTCGCTTCGCCGCCATTGTTGGAGACATTAGCATCGTTGACGCTAAGTTTGAGGGAATTCTGAAAGTCTTCAAACTTTTCTTTAGAGAAGCAATTTCTGATTTGAGGCTTTCATTTTCTTTTTTAAGCGAATTCAAATTCGTATCAGGCATAGTTAGGGGAAAAAAATTGCATTAACGCGGAGCGATCAGATATTCGTCCGCACACCTCGCTCGCACAATTAGCATTCTCATTGTAAGGAGAAACTAGATGCTAGTCACTCTTTGGGGTCAAAGAGTTAAAATTTGCTTTAACTTAAAAAAAAGTGATATGATTTGGGGAAGTAAAGACTTGTAATCAGGAAAGATCATAGGAGTAAGATGGCTTTTTATGAAATGGATATTTTTTTATTCTAGACTCTCTTATATTGCTGCTTTTATGTTCTTTAACCCTTTAACTCCCATGAGTGACCAAGACAGAATTTCTCTTTACACTATCAATACAATATTAACCAAATAAGTGGTGAGAATAAAGAAAAATTTCAATTTGGGGATAATTAGTTGATCAAATATTGAATTCTTTAAACTAAAATTGTAAGAATTGTATGGTTGACAATAAGTAGAATTACAAATTTGATCTGGGAATTAAAGAGTTAACTGTGTCAAGCTTAAGTTTGTGCTTAAAGCTGCAACTAACTCGAAGATTTTTTTCATTAACTCGTGAATTGCGCGCATGCGCAAGAGCGAGTTGTAGGTACGATGTGGGTAATAGCACTCGCTCGCTCGCTCGCTCGATTGGTCGATTCCTGTAAACTTTTTTTCGATTTTAGGCTTTTGAGTGCATTTGATAGTTTTTGGCGAGCAATAAACAAACGAAATGGCGACCTTTGTTGCTCAGAATAGTGGTGGGGTGAAAAAGAAGCCAATAATAATTTTAAAAGAGTTTCTTTTTTTCGTTTTAGTTTCAACAAGCGGCGCCAGCGACTGGCAGGCATGCAAGGATTCACACTGAAATAACAGAACAATCTTCGTTTTTCATAAAATTGTAATTTACAATCCTTGAACTTGAAAACAATCCGAAGATTCATTGAAAATATCACTTACTGAGAAGCGCTCGGAGTTAACAGATGTTCAAAAGCTTTTTCTGTTATGGCGTGAGATTGAGGACAAAATCGATTATTACGTTTCGTATCGTGTGTTTTTCCTGTGTGAAGCAACAAAAGATGCCGGCGACTGACGAAATTACAAGTTAACACGAAAATCAAATAACACCTAAACAAACAATTTTAGCTACCGATTTTCAGTGAATTTTTAAAGAACAATTTCCTTTTAAGTTTCAAGACAATTTGAAGATTCAAAATACATATTAAGTACTAAAATGCGAAAGTTATACACCACAAAATTGATAAATAGGCCTGAAATGAAATTCTATCTTTTTGTTGATTATACGTTTCCTAGCACGTGACTAAAATCTACCCAGGCAGAGATCCAAAATGACGGTGGCAGCCTTGGCTTAGTTACATCACTCAAAACTCGTTCCCGTTTGTCTCATTTGATAAAGAGGGAATCGTTAATTTTTTCATTAAGACAGTATTGCCTTGATTTTCTAATATTTACAATGATAGACAGTAGATTTCACTTTTCACCCACATTTACTTCCAACCTTTTCTTTTGAACCGGAAACAAAAATGATATACGTTTAAAACACATTACATCATCCACCCTTGTCAAATGTAATAGCATGATCATTTCAATTGTAATGCCTTCTTATCCCAACGTTACTTTGTTTCTTTGCTACATTAGCGAACACTGAACTACTGCTCGTACTCTAGATATGACAATCAACCTCAAAATTCCCTAAACCAGATAACATTAAACATAATCCAAAAAATCGTGTCAATTCACGAGTTTGCTCACAGAGCACTTTGATTTTTTTAGGTGCCGGTGGTACACAGCGACTTCCAAGAGCTGTTGGGAAGTCTCTGGCTATGGAAATGGTACTAACAGGAGATCCTATTTCAGCAGAAGATGCACAGAAATCAGGTTCATGTTCCTTTCAACTTAGCTCCTATTTTTGACCAGTTGTTCATCATTACCTCTTTATCTTACAAAATCGATCAACATGCAACTTCTCCCTGTAATAAATTAGATCTTGGGGGTTAAAGGGTCAAGGAGGAAGGTACTTAGCATCGTAAGTCTTCCCGGTGGCACTAGGAAATTCTCACACAAATTATTGAGAAATGTGTACAATACTTCCACATCACCAAGGACTGCAACGGAGACACACTGTTTTATGCTAAACACTTGTGTAAGCCTGCAAAATTTGAATTAAAGGCGTAGATTTTTCCCTTCTGTTTGTTAGTATTTCCGCGAAGGAACCGTTCACTTCCGAAGACGTTTTTTAGAGTTTACGTAAACTTGCATGTCTTCAGTACTCCTCTCTTATTAAAAGCTCTCGGAAAAAGTTATTTGCACCAACCTTTCTCTTCGTGTTGATTCGAGTAGATTTGCTCTATATACTTTTTTCAAAAAGTCGTAGTTGAGGCCGCGTTACTTCAAATTGTTCAGCTAGGTTAAAGGACTAAACTGTGAACTTGAGGCATGCCCTCTTGTGATAAAACTGGTGCACACTCATTCTTGAGATGTTTCTTTACCCAGATTCAAATTCAAATTACAGAAGTAGACAGTTTTCTTATTTTTTATTAGGCCTGGTTAGTAAAGTCTTCCCCGCAGAAGAGCTCGTAAATGAAGCTATCAAGACAGCTTCTAAAACATCATCCTTGTCGAAGATCGCTGCACAGATCGCCAAAGTAGCTGTCAACACAGGTATTACCCTGGCAGTTGTAACCGTCCCATTGGCTGTTTCTTGCTATGAATCGAAGGATTTTATGTGTTCTGCAATCGGCGTTAATCTTGTCTATCGCTAGTCGTTTCTTGTTGGTTTAGTAGTTAATCTCAAAACAATTATCTTTTCTATTTGACTGTTCTATTGCGAGACTATTGTGAGAGTTCCTTAGACCGTTGAATTTCCCAAATCCTTTTTTTTTTCCTCTTTTATTTATTTGGCTACGAGATGTCATTGGCAGAAGGACTGCATTTTGAGAAAAGAATGTTTCACTCAACATTTTCAACAGTAAGTTAATATTGATCGGCGTTTACACTTGAAAGAAGACGGCAGTTGCAATACAAAGTGGTAAAGCCACTCAACCATTTCCCGAAAACATATCACCTAGTCTCTCTGATTTAGAGCAATCTACTGAATTCTTCACGTCTTCTGCGCAACCGAAGTAAGTTCAATTTAAAACATGAAAATGTTCCTATGTTCTTACCAAAAGCGCAGCTCCATCTTTCTGCATGTAAACTACACACCACCCACAATTCCTCTATTCGCTCTGACGAACGGCTAAGGCTAGGAACGTCAACTTTAGAAACTCTCTATGGTGGCCACTTTGCATTATCAACGCTTTTGATAAAAGTTATCTTTGTGATACCCCACCCGCCGCAGTACCACAGTTTTTCTAGAAACTTACCCCGTCTATTCAAGTGTTATCATGGTGATGAATAACAGTATAGTGAACTTGTAAAGACTTGCGATGAAACTTTCCCTAAGGAAAATTTTCTCTTTTTCTTTCATTTCGCAGGACGATCGAAGGGAAGGGATGACAGCTTTTTTAGGGAAACGAAAAGCCGAATTCACGGACAATTAGTATCTGTTTTTTTCGAAAAGTCGTAGCCTGCGAGAACTTTCGATTGTTGTGTGGGAATGTTAAGGCAGGTGAAAGAATAATGAAAGCTTATGTAAAATTGTGTGAACAAAAATACTTACCAAAAAAAAAAAACTTAACTAGCGAAATTGATAGAAAAACTTAAAATAAAGAAGGTAAAATCATAGTCATTTTTCGTTCGTTCGCTCATCTGTTGAACGGATACTGTGGGGTATACATTGGGACTGGGGTGAGTATAGATTTAAGTTCTGGTCAGTTCGATGTGTTAATTAAGACTCGAGCCAGGAATACTAAGTGACGCTGTAAATAACGGCTCTTCAGTAAACTTTCTGGAAAAACTAATCCAAGGCAAACCAAGTTTTTCGACTTGTTTCCTCACAGTTCACTTTCTTTCGTTTGAATCAAATTCTTGGAAGAAAAGGATTTATTTGCTGTAAGGCACCTTGTAAAAACAAGCCTGAAAGGTCAATGTCTGTATGATTACTTTTTTTTCGTTCAGGTTTCCCAGCTAGCTTCGACCTTTCGTGCTAGGCATGGTTTTTCTTAATAGTTTTCCGCCACATCAAATATGGCGTTCAAATTTTTTTGACTTTTCGTGAATTTTTTCCGAACTGCCAAGCGTTTTTTTCTTCTTCCACTGGAATGTTTGTATTCACGCGCGAGGCAGGTGATTCGACCAACTAGCCAATCTTGTTTAGATCCTTGAACTTGACATTGAGATTGACGAGGCCAATTTCCTTAGCACTAGATCAACCTTACATTAAGAAGAAAGCAGTTGTGAAAATTTAATCGTTACGTACCTCTCAACTCAAATAAGTTTTCTGATTTGAGGAGAACATATCACGGGCCGGGAATCAAAATACACCAACTTTCTAAGTGAACAAAATTCACTTAGCCCTGAGGGAAACAAGAACTTCAACTTTCGACTCTCACGTGATAAGGTCGTGCACTGTGAAACTGCAGCAAATGTGAGTGCCAGCCTGCGAAAACAAAATGATTTTTTAGTCATTTTCGAGTTGGGAGGTATAACAAAACACTTTTGAAAATTAAAATCAAAGTGACTGGCCCCACGGAAAACAGTGATAATTGCTTTCCCTTGACCTTCCGTGGAAACAAAACTCATTGTTTCCTTTGGAATCAGTTAGTCGCTTAGTTTATCAACCTTGCCAGGTGTCTGTATTAGAATTGTCTGTAAGCGAAAGTAAACACCATTAGTAGGGTAGCTAGAGGGGACAAAAGGTGAGAAAATAATTAGAGCATCGAAAGAAATATATATTTCTTAGCATATTGGCTTCGGTTATTAGATTTAACTAACACGGGTGCAAAACAGGAACACACAAAAACATTTATGGTACAACAGATATACCGACACACTGTGACTCATAAATGTAGAAGTTAGAATGTGAGAAGGAATCCTGTCAGTTTCATCACTGAAGAAAACTTTTAACCTTGAAATTACATCCTGTAGCACTTTTTCACTGGGCGAATTTAGCTTTTCTGATGGGAAAAAGTTGTTTTGTATCCTGAATGCGACTAATTGATACTCATAAAAAACCGGGTACAGAAGAAAAGAAATCCGGATAACCAAAAAAATCCGAATAATTTAGGTTTGCTTCTATTAAAGTTAAATGCCCCCATGCTTTACTCAATGTAAAGAAACGCTAACCCCAAGTCGTGATCAGTACTTCGTGCAAAGTTGACTGATGCATAATTTATGTATGGGTTCTCGAGCTGTTTCTATTTATTTCTTTTAATTATTGTCTCAAGCTTCATTAAAATTGTATGAAAAGTTGATCTTAGAGTTTTTCAATAGAAAAATACGAGAAAAGTGGAAGGAAACTGAAGGTAAGAATATACTGGTTTCAAGGAGTAACCAAGTCATTCAATTTGGAGAAATTGGTTAAGTTAAACTTCAAAAGAAGATTGCTCTTCAACTTTGAAAACAACTTAAATTTTGAATAGTCAGCCGCTTCGCGAAATACGTTTGAGTGAGAAGTATATATACAAAAGACCTTGACTACCGCATAAACGTGAGAAGAAAAGTCGAGGAAAAGTAAGAAAAGGAAGGTGGGTGTGAGTGAGAAACTCGATGTATTTACTTACTATCGGGTGAGTAACTTGTGCAAGCCAGCGGACAAGTTTTAGTCCTTAGCAGGAAAGATAGTTTTATATAACTTGGTAGTTTAAAAAGCCCTCGCATTCTATCGCCAAGTCAGACGGCAAAATTGTAATTAACAAAACCCTAAGGTCACAAAAATATTTCTTGCATCAAAAAAGGGAAAAAGGCGACATTTGTCATCTGTTTTTCTTTCTTTCTTAAATTACAGGATGAGAGGGCATCTAGTTGGTTTCCATTTCTGTCGCGTTCTTTTGAGTGGTGTTGCTTTGTATCATGTGGCTTTCAGTTCGTCTGCTCGCACTGACTTGAGCAGGGACGAGGTTTTCGAGAGAACTGAAGGTAACATGTGAATGTTTTATACCTCCCGATATAGAGATTTTTTTTCCCGACGGGATGTGAATATTTCAAGTGTCATGGGCGAAAAGTCGGATCGGATGACACATTTTGGCTGTGTCATGATAAACTTTACATTCCCTCCCCCCCCCCCCCCCGCCCCCAATAAGGCTCTGGAATAATCTTACGATCCTCCTCATTGACAGACAATTTTCTATACTTCCCCTTTTATACTCTGCCACAACAGATCCCCCCCATTAAAAAAAATATGAGATTGCCTCAAAATCGGGTAAAAGCAGCAGAAACTTTCTACGCTCAACTCTCATAACTCCTAGGGCTACTTCATACTTACCTTTGTGCACTATCAAGAATCAAGATGACCTCTTAAGATAAGGTAAACTACAACACACAAACTGTATCATGAAAGTATCCAAAGTAAACTGTGTGATGATAAAATAAAACACGATTGTGTTGTTTTTCAAGGATTTGAGCTAATTGGTCATATCACCAAGACATTATACACTGACGAAATAAACTGAGGATTCGCATGCCTTCAAGATGAAAAATGCCAATCTTACAACAGCAAATCCGATGCTAGTGATGCAAAGAAGGAATGTCAACTGAGTAACCAAACCGAAAAATCAAGTCCGGAAAACCTGAGGCGTAACCCACGTTCTACTTATTATGGAAGAGGTACTGTTGAGTAAAGTGCTTAAAATTATGGAAAAGCTAGTGGAGGTGGGAGGGGGGGTATGAAGGGTCGGAGTATTTTGGTTGTCACAATAAAGTTTTCCTGATCCTTCCATAACGTTCCGAATTATTCTATCGATCTTCCTCATTGGCCGCCAATTTTCTTTAGTCCCACCTTTAAACTCTGTTAGCGACGACTGATCCCCCCTCCGTTTCCTTTGAAAACCATGAGATACCCCCTCCCACCCCTCCCACCCCCTCTTTCCAAGCGAAAAGTGGTGACCTATTTCTAACTTCTGGTCAGCGTATGTATAACATGGCATGTATAACCTTTCCTGAGAGAATATGAAGTTTAAAATCTCTTGCTTTTCCTTATAATGATAGGTTTTCCATTTTCTTAGTTTGAATTGAAAGATGCTATGGATCCTACAAAGATTTCCAAAATCATGAGCTATCTAATAATTACGCGAAAGGAATTACTTGTGGAATAAGACCTCTGTGGCGTGTTTTGTTTCTTATTTTGATCCTCTCCTCGTTCCAAATGATTATTCTTCACTTTTCCTATGCAGATAAAAGAGGTTGGGATTCTGCTCATCCGGCCTTCTCTTGTAAAGAAATTCTGGACTCTGGACACTCCAAAGGAGACGGGAAGTATTGGATCGACCCAGAGAAGAGTGGAAACCCTTTGAAGGTCTATTGTGACATGTCAAGATATGGTGGTAAGAGAATGGATTTTTTTTTGAGACACGAGGACTTCAACCGGAGTATGTTTGACTTGGTGCAGTTGTTATTGGAACATTCTGGTCTTGGCTATTCGTATTATGTTTTTAATCAAAACAATGGCAAAATTCTCGAACGTGATTTGTTATCACCAGACGGCCGATTTGAGCACTAATAGGACAGTGTACGTGTCATGCTTGTAAGTGGACAATGTAATGGGACAGTTAAGGGGACAGTTAACACGTGCGCTGTTGTCTCGCATTTCGCCGAGTTAACTGTTGTTTTTTTGTTTTTATGAAAACGTATATCTAGTTTTATGAAAACTGATGTCTAGTTTTGATTTCTCAAATTTTAACACAGTTTTGATTAATTGGTAACAGGACTTCTGGTCGTCCAATTCTGTCTCTAATGATACTCGTGATTAACAATTCGGTCTCCCGCTTTGCGGTCCTACGATTTTGTTAATCACTCGTATGATTTCAGACCGAATTGGACTCCGCTCGGTTCTGTTACCACTATCAATATGTCCAAAGTTCTATTTACATAGATGTCACCAGATCATTGAGGCTTGTTTTATTTTAGGAGGTTGGCTTCTGGTGTCAAATGTTGAGTTCGGCAGCCCCTCTTCTAAGGTGTCAGTTGAGACATCATACCGTGGGATAGGTAAGTCACACATGGTTCTGCAGAAAAGTGCCATGAACGATTTCAGAAGACACTTGTCCTTCACTCAGCTGAGACTCCACTGCCACAAGAAACAGGGACGCACATTCCACGTGGTCACCACTTCCAGCTCAGGTGAAGCTGTGGTCCAGTACTTCAGCGGTCAGACAGATGAGCAACCGGATGCCTGTGGTTCGTTTGTGAGTTTGAAGTGGGATGACAATTCCAAGTTAGCTGACATTTGCAAAGATTGGGGACTAGTAAGTGGAGAGTACTTTGTTGGAAAGTGGGGACATGGTGAAGATCAAAACAGGCTATACTGGTATCCCGCATTCAAAGTACATGCGTATCACCTAAGGGTCCACTTGAATAACGTTGGTGACCTCAACGTAATGCAATGCGATGATGTTGCCTCTCAGACCGTTAACACAATCGGCGATTTCTGGAGAGTATTTGTTCGTTAGTTGCGTTTAACTCAGACCTGTCTGTACACCAAGCAACCCTGGACTGTGCGAATAACAGTAACAAACGAATAAAGCAAAATAAAGACAAATGCACCGTTACCTTCATCAAGTTATAAGAATTTTTTTTGTTTCCATTTCGGGGCAAGGGAAAGCAATCCTCAAACTGGGGCCAGTTTGAAAATATTTTCTCATACATCCCAACTCGAATATGAATGCCAAAAATTACTTTTGGTACGTAGGCAGGCACCCACATTTGCTGCGGTTTCACGGTGAACGACCTTAGCACGCGAGAGTCGAAAGTTGAAGTTGTTGTTTTTTCGGGGGCTTAGGGAATTTTGTTCACCCTAGAAAGTTAGTGTATTTTGATTCACGGCGCGTGACATATTCAACCATCCAATCAAAAAACGTATTTGAGTTGAGATGTACATAACTATTAAATTTTCACAACTGCTTCCTTCTAAATAAAGGTTGAACTAGTGAACACGTCAGTGTTAAGTTCAAGAATTCTAAACATGATTGGCTAGTTGATCGGATCGCGAGCGTCGCGCGTGAATACTAAAAATTCCAGAGCAAGAGAAAAGAACACTTTGCAGTTCGTAAACAATTCACGACTGACTCGAGAAAATTTCAACGACCTGTTTGATATGGTGGGAAGCTATTGAGAAAAACTATGCTTCGCACAAGAAGTCGAGGCTAGCTAGCTGCATGGGAAACCTCCCAGACAATAAAAAAGTAATCATACAGATATTGACCTTCAACCCCTCAGGGATTGGGGGGAGGATTTTTTTCCACTTTTTAGACATGACACGAGTTTTTATACTTTAGCCAATCACTATCGAAGAAATTTTAATTTTTAATGATTGAGAGGTTTATATCAAACACAATAACCGGGCATTATATATATATACTTTTTTTTTTATTGTGTTCAGAGCTTCACACAAGTTAAGAACGATACTATGCTTTTAGTACCCATAAGCTCCTTTTCCTCCAGGTTTTCTGTCGACTCAAATCTCGATATCAGCAACGTCATGTGCCTCTTGGAAGAAAACGTTGTCGTCGTGGCGGACCGGAGAAGGTTACATAAGAGCTCTTTTCATACCGCATGCAGTTTACAATTAGGAGGCTAGAATAGTCGTCATTCCATACAGAGGGGGTTCTCCTATCACATCGAAGGTCTCTGTGTCAGAAGGTCCACTAAAACTCACACGAGCGACAATCTCGCTAAGAGGTCGAGACTGGACATTGCTTATTTAAAGATCAGTGGTATCTATGTTCTCTCAGTGATGCAATGCCGATGCCTCGCGTGCAGATTTGCTCGATTGTTCATGACAAAATACTGTAAACGAATAATAGCTATAACTCATGTTTGTTGTATTTAGCTAATTGTCGAGAGAGGATTTGTCCGTTAATTTTTCTAGTTTTTAATTTAATCCTTACTGGCCTTACGCCTAACCATGGTAAGAATTCTCAATTTTACTACCTCGATAAAATAAATGACAAAAATACAGATAAAATGCATCATTTTACACGACAGCGCACTCACAGTCTAGACAGTCAGAACCATAGCTAGGAAACGTAATAAAGCGATTCATTGTTTTAAGACGGCGAAACTACAGCTAGAAGGCCTCTAAAAACTATAAAAACTATAGGGTTGTGACGTAGGACCCCACATAGACTGTTCCATTTCAAGCTTGACTTGTCCATTTCACTTTTGTAGTTTTGGCGGTTACGGCGAAAACCAACTGCTGTAACACTAAACCATTTCGGTTTCTACTAAACTTATTGTCGTCACGCTAAACCATTTCACTTTACGGTGAGTAGATTGATGCGATAATGAGCCATTGCGGCCTACTATCAACCATTTGCCGATAGCTTGAGCCATTTTACACTACTCTGAACTGTTTGTGTCAAGTCACTGAACCAAAGTACAGTTAGCTGAACCGTTTGTCATTTCGACACTGAGTTGAGTAACTTTTGCAAGCCAGCGGACAAGTTTTAACCCTTAGCAGGGAAGGTTCCTTTATATGAGCTGGTAGTTTAAAAAGCCCTCCGTATTCTTTCGCCAAGTCAGACAAAGTGTAATTAACAAAACCCTAAATTCACAATCAGAACTATTTGTTACATCGATAAAGGGAAAGCGCGACATTTGTCATCTGTTTTTCTTTCTTTCTCAAATTACAGGATGAGAGGGCATCTAGTTAGTTTCAAGTTCTGTCCCGTTCTGTTGAGTGGTGTTGCTGTATTTCTTGTGGGTTTTAGTTCGTCTTTGCACACTGAGGTGTTGACTCGCCAAATCAATATAGTATAACTTGCTGACGTCGAACGATTTTGGCTGTGTCACGATAAACTTTACATGATTCCCCCTCCCCTCAATAAGGCTCTGTAACAATCTTACAATCCCCCTCTTTGGCAGTCAATTTTCTACACCTTCGGTTTCTCTTTATACTCTGTTAGCCAAAACAAATTCTCCTAAAAATCTCTACGCGCAACTCATAACTCCTAGGGCTTCTTCATATGATAGGTAATTTAGTGTTAACAACTGGGTTGAAAACGTAAATTAGCCACCGTAAAGAGTAAAAAAGCTGACGTTTCGAGCGTTAGCCCTTCGTCAGAGCGATTGACGAAGGGCTAACGCTCGAAACGTCAGCTTTTTTACTCTTTACGGTGGCTAATTTACGTTTTCAACCCAGTTGTTAACACTAAATTACCTGCTATACTCTCCCACCGACGCAGCACCACAGTTTCTTTAGAAACTTACCCCTTCTTCATATGATGACCTTTTAAGACAGGGTAAACAACTACACACAAACCGTATTATGAAAGCATCAAAAGTAAATTGTATAATAAGAAAATGAAACACGATTATGTTGTTTTTCCAGGATTTGAGCTAATTGGTCATATCACCAAGACATTATACGCTGACGAAATGACCTGTGGATTGAGATACCTTCAAGATGAAAATGCCAATCTTACAACAGCAAATCCGATGCTAATGATGCAAAGAAGGAATGTCAACTGAGTAATCAAACCAAAAAATCAAGTCCGGAAAACTTGAGGCGTAACCCACGTTCTACTTATTATGGAAGAAGTACCGTTAATTAAGGTGCTTAACCTTAGGAACAAGTCATATTTTTATCACCTGGGCAGAGGGGGAGAAGAGGGGGAGGGAAAAGTCGAAACATTTTGGTTGTCACAATAAATCGAGTCAGCCAATTTTCTTTAGTCCCACCTTTAAACTCCGTCAGCGACGACTGATCCCCTCTCTGTTCCCATTGAAACCCCCCCCCCCACCCCGCAAGACCCTCCTACCCCTCCCACCCCCTTTTTTTTTTTTTTTTTCCGAAAAATGGTGACGTGTTCCTTACTTCTACTAAGCGCTTTTCAGAGAATATAAAGTTTATATTTCTGCTCATCCGGCCTTCTCCTGTAAGGAAATTCTGGACTCTGGACACTCCAAAGGAGACGGGGAGTATTGGATCGACCCCGAGAAGAGTGGAAACGTTAACCCTTTGAGGGTCTATTGTGACATGTCAAGATATGGTAATAAGAGAATAAGTTTTTTTCTAGAGACAGAAGGACTTTAACCGCAATATGTTTGACTTGGAGCACTTTCTATTGGAACATTCTGGTCTTGGCTATTCGTGCTTTCTCTACAAAGATCCTTATTACGTTTTTCAATCGAAACTGTAACAAAATTCTCCAACGCGATTGGTTATCACCAGCCGGCCGATTTGAGCACAACAAGACAGTATACGCGTCATACTTGTAATTGGACAGTGTAATAGGACAGTCAAATGGACCTTTAACACGTCATGCCTGTATGAGGGGACAGAACGCGTCATGTGCACGCGCTGTTGTCTCACATTTCGCTGAGTAAACTGTCGTTTTTGGTTAACAATGAAGAGCTTGTTTGATTTATGATCATTTCCTTCATTCTCATGACTTTAATGTGTGATTCAGGGGTGATATTGTAAGGAGAAACTAGATGCTAATCACTCTTTGGGGTCAGAGTTAAAATTTGCTTTAACTTAAAAAAAAAAAGTGATGTGATTTGGGGAAGTAAAGACCCGTAATCAGGAAAGATAATAGGAGTAAGATGGCTTTTTATGAAATGCATCTTTCTTTATTCTAGACTCTCTTATATTGCTGCTTTTATGTTCTTTAACCCTTTAACTCCCATGAGTGACCAAGACAGAATTTCTCTTTACACTATCAATACAATATTAACCAGATAAGTGGTGAGAATAAAGAAAAATTTCAATTTGGGGATAATTAGTTGATCCAACAATAAATTCTTTAAACTTAAGTTATAAGAATTGTATGGTTAACAATAAGTAGAATTACAAATTTGATCTGGGAGTTAAAGGGTTAACTGTGTCAAGCTTAAGTTTGTGCTTAAAGCTGCAATTAACTCGAAGATTTCTTTCATTTTTTTAGGTGCCGGTGGTACACAGCGACTTCCAAGAGCTGTTGGGAAGTCTCTGGCTATGGAAATGGTACTCACAGGAGATCCTATTTCAGCAGAAGATGCACAGAAATCAGGTCCATGTTCCTTTCAACTTAGCTCCTAATTTTGACCAGTTGTTCATCATTACCTCTTTACCTTACAAAATCGATCAACATGCAACTTCTCCCTGTAATATTCATACATCAACCAGCAAACGGGTAATGAGAATATTTAAACTTATCAGTTCAAAGTTGTTATTTTGATCTAACATCAAAAAAAGGAAATGTGTAGCAGCTAGAGGGGAGAATTAACAATCAGATCTTGGGGGTTAAAGGGTCAAGGAGGAAGGTACTTAGCATCGCAAGTCTTCCCGGTGGCACAAGGAAATTCTCACACAAATTATTCAGAAATGTGTACAGTACTTCCACATCATCAAGGACTGCAACGGAGACACACTGTTTTATGCTAAGTCAGTGCTCTGCTAAACACTTGTATAAACCTGGAAAATTTGAGTCAAGGCGTAGATTTTTTCCCTATGTTTGTTAGCATTTCCACAAACGAACTTAACCGGTCACTTCCGAAGATGTCCGCACACCTCCGAAGACGTTTTTCAGAGTTTTTCAGTACTCTCCTCTCTTACTAATAGCTCTCGGCAAAAGTTATTCGCGCCAACCTTTCTCTTCGTTTAGATTCAAGTACATTTGCTCTGTATACTTTTTCAAAGAGTCGCAGTTAAGGCTGCGTTGTCAGTTAGGTTTAAGGGTTAATAAAAGTATGAACTTGGGGCATGCTCTCCTGTGATAAAACTGCATAAACTTCTGAGAATTATTGGCGTCGGCTTTGTCAAGTGGGACATTGCGCACTCATTCTCGAGATTTTTCTTCACTTAGATCTAAATTCAAATTACAGACTTAAAAATTTTCATTTTTTCTTAAGCCTGGTTAGTAAGTCTTCCCCGCAGAAGAGCTGAAACTATCAAGACAGCTGTAAAAATATCACGGCAAAAAAACTAGCGTTCACCGTACGGAAGACTTAGATTGAATTCACGGAAAACGCGGCATTTTTCAAACGTTTACTCATGTTTTGCCGTACGGAAAATGCAACGTTTTCTGTGCGTTTTCGCATCGGTGAATCCCAGTATTCGTTCCATTATACGATAGTTTTCCTTCGCGGTAAATGTAGGTAAACAAATCATTTTCCGGCATTAATCGCTCGGTTAACGCACTGCAAACAGCTTGTTTTCCTTTTATTCATTGGCATTTTCCAAGTGTACAACAACGCATTCACCGGAGTCAGGAACACACAAAAACATGTATGGTACAACAGATATACCAACACACTGTGAGTCATAAATGTACGAGTTAGAACGTGAGAAGGAATCCTGTCATTTTAATCACTGAAGAAAACTTTTAACCTTAAAATTTCATCTTGTAGTTCTTTCAGTTTTCACTAGGCGAATTTAGCTTTGTTTGGTGGGAAAAAGTTACTATGTATCCTGAATGCTACTGATTGATACTCATAAAAAACTGGGTACAGGAGAAAAGAAATCCGGATAATAAAAACAATCCGAGTAATCTAGGTTTGTTTCTAGTTAAATTCCCCCACGCTTTACTCGAATGTAAAGAAACGCTAACCCCAAGTCTTGATCAGTACTTCGTGCAAAGTTGACTGATGCATGATTTATCTATGGGTTCTTAAGCTGTTTCTATTTATTTATTTTAATCATTGTCTCAAGGTTCATTAAAATTGTATGAAAAGTTGACAAAAGAGTTTCTCAATAGAAAAATACGAGAGGAGTGGAAGGAAACTGAAGGTAAGAATATACTGGTTTCAAGACGATTACTCTCTAACTTTGACAACAACATAAATCTTGAATAGTCAGCCGCTTCAATAAATACGTTTGAGTGAGAATTATACATACAAAAGACCTTTACTACCGCATAAACGTGAGAAGAAAAGTCGAGGAAAAGTAAGAAACAGAAGGTAAGTTTGATTGAGAAACTGGATGTATTTACTTACTATCGGGTGAGTAACTTGTGCAAGCCAGCGGACAAGTTTTCATTCTTCGCCGAGATGATTCCTTTATATGACTTGGTTGTTTAAAAAGCCCTCGCATTCTTTCGCCGACTCAGACAAAGTGTAATGGACAGAACCCTTAACTCATAAAACTATTTGCTGCGTCTAAGAAGCTTAAGGCAAAAGGACGAAATCCGTCATCTGCTTTTCTTTCTTTCTCAAATTACAGGATGAGAGGGCTTCTAGTTGGTTTCCATTACTGTCCCGTTCTGTTGGGTGATGTTGCTTTGTTTCTTATGGCTTTCAGTTCGTCTTTGCACACTGACTTGAGCAGGGAGGAGGTTTTCGAGAGAGATAAAGAAAACACGTGAATGTTTTATATCTCCCTACATGGTGCCAAGTGCCATGGGCGAAAACTCGGATCGGATGACATAGATTTTGGCTGTATCATGATAAACTTAACATGATCCCTCCTCCCCCCCATAAGGCTCTGTAACAATCTTACGATCCTACTCATTGGCAATCAATTTTCTATACCTCCTTCCTTATACTGTGTTGGCCACAGTATCCAAAGTAAACTGCATGATGATAAAATGAAACACGACTGTGTTGTTATTTTAGGATTTGATGTAACTGGTCATATCACCGAGGCATTATGCGCTGACCAAATAAGCTGTGGATTGAGATGCCATCAAGATGAGAAATGAAAATCTTACAACAGCCAATCTGATGCTAGTGATACAAAGAAGGAATGTCAACTGAGGAACCAAACCAAAAAATCAAGTCCGGAAAACCTGAGGCGTAACCCCACGTTCTACTTATTATGGAAGAGGTACTGTTGAGTAAGGTGCTTAACATTATACGTGCATCAAGAGTTCCGGAAGGTAATTCGCGCGCAATGCATTCTGGGATAGTCTCACAAAAAAAGTGGGCACCAAGCGTGACAATATGGCGTGTGTCTCTGTATTCAATGCGTTCTTTGAAGCGTGTCTTTATCTATAATACAGTCTTTTTGTTCTTGTAAGTGATATCAACTGGAAAATAATCTTCGTGGGTATTATATTCAAAAGGTAAGTTACAAATTTTAACTTTGTTTTAGCTGTTTTTAAGCTTTTAATGATAGTAGATTCAATCCTGCGCGCGAGTGACATTCGCGAATACAAGAACTGTCAAAAGTCAAAGATTCTCATCGTATTTTTATTACTTTGCAGCCGTTTAATGACATGGTCTTTGGGCACAGAAATTGTGCAGTATTTGGGTGCCATAACAGTGGGAAAAAGCTTGAGAAATGGGCTTCACAGCAATGCGAAGTTCACGATTGTTTACACGGCACTCCGCCATGTGACTGTCCGCTGCCGTTCAAGCTATTTCCGTTCCCTACTGAACGCAAAAACAATGAGGGTAGAAAGCGCTGGATCCATCTTCTAAAGAGAAAAGGCCCGAAAGGAGAAGTCTGGCAACCTAATAATTCGTCGAGAGTCTGCAATGAGCACTTTGTTGATGGGAAACCCACGAAAGAAAACCCTGATCCTGTACTCAAAATGGGCTACGAGACAAAGTCTACTCGTAACCGTAAACCGCCTACTGATAGATCATCATTACTAGAAGAAATGAAACGTTTAAGAACTCAAGATAATACTCAAGATAACACACAAGATAATATTCAAGATGATACTCAAGATAATGCACATGATAGTCAAGATGCTCCTGTGATTCAAGAACCAAGTAGTTCCTCGTTTATAACAGAAGAAGAACATTGTACTACTGCCGGTCGACCCGACCATATCACTCACGATCATGCATATTCGTTTGGCTGGTACAACCTAGAAGATCCTGACTTCTGTATGAAAGAAAAATGCTTGCAGGAAAGACTCAAGCAGTTCAATGAGATCAAAGATCTCAAAGAAAAACTCCAAGAACTTGAAAGTGAACTCAAAGCATGTAAGATAAAACTCAAGGCCAGACAGCGTAAGGGACTAGAACATTCTGATTTGAAAACAAATTCATCTGTTCGTCTACTAACCGGCCTACCATCAAAACGAGTATTCAATAAGTTGTTTGAAGTAGTGAAGGGAAACATTAAAAAAGTAAACTACTGGAGTGGCCCAAAAAAATCTACTAAAAAAGGAAGAAACTTCAAAAAAACACCAAATAAGTTTGGCCCTAAAAGAGCTTTGTCAGAAAAAGATGAGTTTCTTTTGACCTTAATGAAACTTCGACTTGGATCAACAAATGCTGACTTAGCACAGAGGTTTGGAATTTCAACTACAAATGTAACAAATGTTGTTACTACCTGGGTGAAAATCCTAGCAAGTGAACTTAAATGTTTGGTTTACAATCCCTCCATCGATGTTGTGAAAGCAACTTTGCCCGCAAAGTTTAAAAAGCCAGGCTACTCTAATGTACGCCACATCATTGATTGCACAGAAATATTTATTGAAACCCCAAGCGACCCAAACCTTAGAGCAGCTACGTGGTCAGACTACAAGCATCACAACACTGCTAAGCTGTTGGTATCAATAACACCACATGGTTTTTTCAATTTCTTATCCAAAGCATGGGGAGGGAGAACTTCAGATGTGCATCTGACAAGAGAATCATCATTTTATGATATCATTGAACCTGGCGATGAAGTGATGGCAGACCGTGGATTCACAATTGCTGAAGACCTCTTAATCAGAAGCTCAAGACTACACATCCCCCCTGGTAAACGTGGACAAGAGCAGTTCACTAAAGCTGAAGTTGCTAAAACAAAAGAAATTGCAAATCTTAGAATCTTTGTTGAGCAAGCAATAAGACGGTTGAAGACGTTTAGACTGATAAAGCATGAACTACCAATATCACTGCTTGGCAGTATAGACAACATTGTACTTATTTGTGCAGCCTTATGTAACTTGTATAGACCCTTGGGTAAAAAATGATTAACAAGAAATGTACAAATAGCTAAAAAGATTGACAGCATTTAACCCATGAAAGAATATAAACTTCATAAATTTAGAGGATACCAATATGTATTAGTCTAAGTTCTTTCTTAGGTTAAATGTTATTCAAAATCTCTGCTCTACTTTACTAGCAACTAGTATAGAGTGCAATCACTTAATCTTTCATACAAATGGTACCAAATAATACTAAATAGTGTTGATAATGGTACATAACAAGAAAATTAAGTAATAGTATGATTTAGTACCATTTAATGCTTCAGCTATTAAGTATGTGCACTCTGAATAAGAACTGTTATATTATTTGCACCACAAGGACCTCACAAGAGAAAAATTATTCTGGTAGAGTGATTACAATCATTAGATATAATTTGTAAATATTTTTCTTCATTTCACAGCTCATGTGTCGCTGAACACAAATAAATAATATATTATTTATTATTACTATATATATAACTGCAAACAATATCAAACTGTAACATTTTCAATCATACTGAAGTGTGGTCAATGCATTACTTGTATAAAATTTCATGATTTGATTCATCCATTCCAGTTTCCACAACAGACAATTTTACTGTTCTATTCAGAGACTATTTGAGTTCAATTTAGAACTGTCAGACCAGTTTTTCCAGATATGAAATTGTAAAAATTCTAAATTGTATATAAAATGTACAAATGTATTTTTAGTGTTTACACCATGTAAATAAAGTTTTGTATCAAGTTATAATTAACGAGCATTCATTCACTTAAATACTTATTATAAAACCAAATTAGGTTTTGCTTTATCTTTTCCCAGTAATCATTATTGAACTTGATTAGCTCCAGATGATAACCCTTTTGGGTGTAGACCAGGAAGTGACACCATGTTCTCTTTGTCACAGCCATTTGTCCCTGTATCTGTGCAAAATATGCATGCTTCTCTTTCAAGACAATTTTGCCATTAATCTTTACCAGGTAGGAAAGATTGTCTTCTGATGGTAAATCATTAACAATAGAATAAGGGCACTTCACTTCTAGCACCCCTAATCCACAACAGGAACATTCAACAAGCAGATCAGGGGATGCTCCAATGAATTGGTCAGATTCATCAATAAATAGTCCACACTCTCTGAATTTTGCATCTTTGTGCTCCCTCTGAAACAGTTTCACATACTTATCCTTAGCAACTTTCTCCATGTTTCTTCCATATTTTAGAGCAGGTAAATGTTCCGACGGTCCATTACTTTTACCCTGGATTGTGTCCACTAGTTCCTGTGCATCACCCCCCTTAGTTTTAAGGGTTTCAACTTTTGTGTACACTCTATAGAAATTAGAGGCAGTTAATCGGCCTTTTCTGTAATCGTGCCATGCCTCATTCTCAGACTGACCAATGGTGCCTTGTTCAATCAGATGTATATCATCAGCACTTAAGTCTTTCTTTGATGACTTAGGCATTACACATTCAGGTACTTCAGTATTAATTTCTATTGTAACGGAAGTTGAACACGGTTCCTCAAACTCAGCCGTTGCTAATTTGATGAATGCCGATTCTGGCAACAAGTCCTTCAAATTATTATAAAACGACTTCCTCTTTCCTTTTGGAGTCAGGGGCTTCAACTCTTCATGTGAATTGAATAACTTTCGGCGACTATCGATGGCAGGTCTGGTCGTCTCTAGAAAAACACAAAATAAAAGTAAATTAATTGCTAGGTTACAAGCTAATAAGAACTTTCTTATTTATGTCCCCAGATAACACTTATGTCTATCCAGTATACATACTGTAAATACTTTGTTTAGAATTTTAAACATAATAACATACCTTTATTTAGCTTTGAAGCCTTCCACTCCATATCACAAATTCTAGAGGGCTTGATTACAGTCTTGTTTCCTATTGGAACATTCCACACACACTCTTTGGACGTACATGCAGGATTTGTCATACCATTACGGTTTGCTGCTTCAATTCTGAACAGCAGTGCCATCACATGAATACAAGAACCACTCATACTGAAACAAGAAATAACAAATAGTTAGGGTATATGATAGACATAATATTTTAAACATTCTAAAGTATAATATATATTGAGCTTAGACCAACAACATTAGTCATAAAATCGAGGTATATGATAAACATGATATTTTAGGCTTATATTTTGCATCAGTTACAAGTTAAAGTCTTATAAAACAGAAAGTCTAACATACCCAGCAGTACAGGTACAGTAGGCACTGATAATCTCTCCATTTTTTCTTGAACAAATCCATGATGTATGTGGTGTATCACCAACCTTCATCGAATGCGTACATTTTGCTTTCAAGAAGCAAAAATCCATATTTTCTAGTTCATGGTAGAAAACTTCTTTCAGAAAGCCCGAGTCAAATAAGCGGTATGCTTTCCCCTCTTTGTACTCATTCATGACCCGTTCGTGCAGTTTAATATCCTTTCCAGGATGATCAGCCATCAGATATTTCGTAATGTCACTTAGAAATATAGGAGGCCATGATGTTAGCCCATCTTTTTCATCAATCCATCCGTCCTTTAGCCCAAGAGGATCGGGAAGCTTGCTGCCCTCAGGAGTAAACAATAGCTTCGCTCTCTCAGACTCCGTGATGCACATTAGTTCTTTAGCCGATGCTTGTACTTGGATTCCCATCTCTGATGCTGCAAACACACGGGCTACAAGTTCAGCTTTAGCTCCAGAAGTTTTAAGATTTCGTTTACGGCAAAATAACTTGAGAGCGTCCACCTTCCATGTGTTGACTTCCTCGAGGGAAAGCTCACTTGTCTCGCTCATTTCCACGCCAAAAACGACGAGAAAACTATATGAAAACTATATACAAACTAGTGAAAACTATATACAAACTATTATTAAAACTATATACAAACTATGATCTAATTTAAACTGGAAAAAATTGTAAAATCGCGAGGTAAAAGTGTATAAATGTTGACGATGCTTTAGTTATCAAGATGGCCGCTGTCACGCTTGGTGCCCACTTTTTATATGAGACGATCCCAGAATGCATTGCGCGCGTTTCGATATCGGAGACTCTTGATGCAGGTATGGAAAAGTTAGTGGAGTTGGGGGTAAGGGGGGGTGGAGTATTTTGGTTGTCACAATAACATTTATTTGATCCCTCCATAACTTTTTGAATTATTCTACTAATCTTCCTCACTGGCAGTCAATTTTCTTTACTCCCACCTTTAAACTCTGTTAGCGACAACTGATCTCCTCTCTGTTGCCTTGAAAACCATGAGATCCCCCCCCCCCCCCTTCGAAGTACCTCCTACCCCCTCTTTCGTGAACTATTTCTTACTTCTGGTCAGCGCTTTTCAGAACTCTCTCAAGTCACGTGTAGATCCATGTATAACCTTTCCCGAGAGAAAATGAAGATTAAAATATCTTCCCTTTCCTTATAATGATAAGTTTTCCATTTTCTTAGTTTGAATTAAAGGATGCTATGAATCCTACAAAGATTTCCAAAATCAGGAGCTATCTAATAATTACGCGAAAGGAACTACTTATGGAATAAGACCTCTGTGACGTGTTTTTTTTCTTAGTTTGATCCTCTCCTCGTTCCAAATGATTATTCTTCTCTTTTCCGATGCAGATAAACGAGGTTTAGATCCTGCTCATCCAGCCTTCTCCTGTAAGAAAATTCTGGGCTCTGGACACTCCAAAGGAGACGGGGAGTATTTGATCGACCTTGAGAAGAGTGGAAACCCTTTGAGGGTCTATTGTGACATGTCAAGATAGGGTGGTAAGAAAATGAATTTTTTTTTTGAAACGAGAACTTTAACCGGAGTGTATTTGACTTGGAGCAGTTGTTATTGGAACGTTCTGGTCTTGGCTAATAGTATTATGTTTTTAATCAAAACTATAACAAAAGTCACAAACGTGATTGGTTATTATCAGCCAGCCGATTTGAGCACTAATAGGAGAGTGTACGCGTCATACTTGTAATTGGACAGCGTAATAGGACCGTAAAGGGGCAGTTAACGCGTCATGCCTGCCTGAGTAGACAGATAGCGTCATGTGTGTGCTGTTGTCTCGCTATTCGCCGAGTTAACTTATGTTTTTTTGTTTTTATGAAAAAGTATGTCTAGTTTTATGAAAACTGATGTCTAGTTTCTTTCTCAAATTTTCACACAGTTTTGATTAATTGGTAACAGGACTTCTTGTCGTCCAATTCTGTCTCTAATGATACTCGTGATTAACAAATCGGACTCCCACTTTGGGATCGTACGATTTTGTTAATCACTCGTATGATTTCAGACCGAATTGGACTCCACTCGGTCCTGTTACCATTATTAATGTGTCCAAAATTCTATTTACATGGATGTCACCAGATCATTTAGGTTTGTTTTATTTTAGGAGGTTAGCTCCTGGTGTCAAATGTTGAGTGCGGAAGTCCCTCTCCTAAGGTTTCAGTTGAGACATCATACCGTAGAATAGGTAAGTCACATATGGTTCTGCAGAAAAGTGCCATGAAAGAGCTCAGAACACACTTGTCCTTCACTCAGCTGAGATTCCACTGCCGTAAGAAACAGGGACGCACATTCCACTTGGTCACAGCTTTCAACAGCTCAGGTGAAGCTGTGGTCCAGTACTTCAGCGGTCGGACAGATGAGCAACCGGACGCCTGTGTTTCGTTTGTGAGATTGACGTTGGATAACTATTCCAAGTTAGGAGATCCTCGCAGCTAAGAACACTACTGAAACGAGTAGTTGTAAACAGGACCTGAAAAAAATTTCAGGCCCATACGGGATTTGAACCCATGACCTCTGCGATACCGGTGCAGCGCTCTACCAATTGAGCTAACAAGCCAACTGGGAGCTAGTCAATGAATTGGGTCCAAATAAACATCCAAGTGAATGAAGATATTAGATATATGAAAATTCACATATTTGCACTGCGGTGGAAAGATGAAATTAGGAGATCCTCGCAGCTAAGAACACTACTGAAACGAGTAGTTGTAAATAGGACCTGAAAAAAATTTCAGGCCCGTACGGGATTTGAACCCATGACCTCTGCGATACCGGTGCAGCGCTCTACCAATTGAGCTAACAAGCCAACTGGTCTTCATTCACTTGGATGTTTATTTGGACCCAATTCATTGACTAGCTCCCAGTTGGCTTGTTAGCTCAATTGGTAGAGCGCTGCACCGGTATCGCAGAGGTCATGGGTTCAAATCCCGTACGGGCCTGAAATTTTTTTCAGGTCCTATTTACAACTACTCGTTTCAGTAGTGTTCTTAGCTGCGAGGATCTCCTAATTTCATCTTTCCACCGCAGTGCAAATATGTGAATTTTCATATATCTAATATCTTCAATTCCAAGTTAGCTAGCATTTGCAAAGATTGGGGACCAGCAAATAGAAAGTACTATGTTGGAAAGTGGGGACATGGTGGAGATCAAAAGAGGTGATAGAGCTTCCTTGCCTTCTGACAATTTAAGTATCACCTTAGGGTCTACTTGAATAGCGACAACGACATGGAATGTGATGATGTCGCCTCTCAGAGTGTAAACTTAATCGACGATTTCTGGAGAGTCTTTGTTCGTTAGTTGCGTTTAACTCAGAGCTGTCTGTAAACCAAGCAACCCTTGACTGTGAGAATAACTTCTTCAAACGAATAGACTGAAAACAGAGACGAACACAAGAAATGCACCGTTACCCGCTCAAATATCTAATTAGGTCACATGTCTGACGCTCGCTTCTTCCTTGTGGTAGGCTTACCGACAGTGCTCCACTGTTTTTATCATGTAGTTCTAGTTTTACATACACTGGATCCTAAAGGAGTCAATGAGATAAACACGGTTTTCTATGTAGTAGTTTATGTTGCTTTATGTATTTCCAAGAACAATTAAGGTTCGAAGAGATAGACTTTCCCTTTTGTTTGGTCACGGAATATGTAAATCGCGTGAATATAAATATTAGGGCAAGGTGTTTTTTAAATCTTACAATTTGTTATTTCATCCATTTCAAAGTCAAATCGTTCAAGTTTTTTAGAGAAACAGTGGTGCTGTGTCGGTGGGGAAGTATGACAAAATAATTTGGTTTTATCAACTGAATTGTTAACGTAAATTGTAAATCAGAAAGACGTTATTTACAGATCAGTACAGGTGAGAATTTGACGATTTTAGAATTCTTTTGTTTCCGAAGGCCTGTAAGGATTAAATCTAAATCTAGAAAAATGATCGAACAATCCTCTCTCGAGAATTAACTCATAGAACAAACATGACCTCTAGTCACTACTTGTTTTACAGTATTTTGTCATGAACAATCGAGCAAATCTGCTCGCGATCGAGGCATCGGCATTGCATCACTAAGAGAACATAGATGCCACTGGTCTTCAAACAAGCAATGGCCAGTCCCAACCTCCTAGCGAGATTTTCGCTCGTGTGAGTTCAGAGGACTTTCTGATACAGAAACCTTCGATATGATAGGAGAACCCCCTCGTATAGAATGACGACTATTTTAGCCTCCTAATTGTAAACATGCATGCGGTATGAAAAGAGCCCCTACATAGCCTACTCCGGTCCGCCACAACGGAAACGTTTTCTTCCAAGGGGCACATAACGTTGCTAATATCGGGATCTCGGTCGACTGAAACTTGAAGGAAAAGTAGCTTATGAATGCTAAAAGCATAATATAATTCTTGACTTGTAGAGAGCTCTGAACGCGACATTTATGCAATGCCCAACTTAAATACGTCTTTTGATTGAAAGGCTGAACATGTTGCGAGTCGTGAATAAAAATACACTTACTTTCTCGGATAAACAAACTTCACTGAGCCCCCGGGGAAACAACGACTTGACTTTCGACTCTCACGTGATAAGGTCGTTCACCGTGAAACCGCAGCAAATGTGTGTGCCAGCCTGCCTATAAAAATTATTTTTTGCAGTCATTTTCGAGTTGGGATGTATGACAAACACTTTAAAAAAATAAAAATTAAAGTGACGAGCACCACAGGAAACAGGGAGGATTCCTCTACCTTGCCCTGCCATGGCAACAAAACTCATGGTATCCCTTGGAGTCGGTCATTAGTCACTTTACCAACTTTGCCAGGTGTCTACATTATAATTGTCTGGAAGCGAAAGTAAACACTATTAGTAGGGTAGCTAGAGGGCAAAGGATGAGAAAATAATTAGTGCATCAGAAGAAACAAATGTTTCTTAGCATATTGGCTTCCGTTGCCAATATTAACGTGCACGAGTCAAAAATAGGAACGCAGAAATACATGTATGGTACAGCAGATATATCTACAAATTGTTACTCATAAATGTACGAGTTAGAAGGTGAGAAGGAAATCTGTCACTTTTCATCTCTCTCTGTTGAAATTACATCCTGTAGCTCTTTTTTATTAGGCGAATTTCACTTTGTTTGGTGGGAAAAAGTTGTCATCGATCCCGAATGCGACCAATCGATACTCATAGAAATCCTTGTGCAAGAGAAAAGAGGTTCGGAAAAAAAAAGAACAATCCGAATGATCGAGGTTGTTTCTATTAATGTTAAACGACCCCACGCTTTAATCGAATGTAAAGAAATGTTAATCAGAAATGTTAGTCGTGATCAGTACTTCGTTCAAAGCTGACTATTGCTTGATTTACGAAAGGGGTTCTCAAGCTGTTTCTTTTTATTTTTTTTTTAATTATTGTCTCAAGTTTCATTAAAATTGTATGAAAAGCTGATAAAAGATTTTTTCAATAGAAAAATAGGAGAGGAGTGGAAAGAAACTGAAGGTCAGAATATACTGGTTTCAAGGAGGAACCAAGTCATTCAATTTGGAAAAAATTGGCTAATTTAAACTTAAGAAGAAGATTGCTTTCCAACTTTGATAACAACATAATAAAAACAATCCGAGTAATCTAGGTTTGTTTCTAGCTAAATGCCCTCACGCTTTACTCAAATGTAAGAAACGCTAACCCCAAGCCGTGATCAGTTCTTCGTGCAAAGTTCACTGATGCATAATTTATGTATGGGTTCTTAAGCTGTTTCTATTTATTTCTTTTAATCATTGTCTCAAAGTTCATTAAAATTGTATGAAAAGTTGACAAGAGAGTTTTTCGATACAAAAATACGAGAGGAGTGGAAGGAAACTGAAGGTAAGAATATACTGGTTTCAAGACGATTGCTCTCTAACTTGGATAAATACGTTTGAGTCAGAAGTATATATACAAAAGACCTTTACTACCGCATAAACGTGAAAGAAAAGTCGAGTCGTGATCAGTACTTCGTGCAAAACTGACCAATGCATAATTTAGGTATGGGTTCTCAAGCTGTTCCTATTTATTTCTATAATTTTCATGGTTACCCAAGGTTCATTAAAATTGTATGAAAAGTTTATAAAAGAGTTTTTCAATGCAAAAATACGAGAGAAGTGGAAAGAAACTGAAGGTAAGAATATATTGGTTTCAAGGAGTAACCAAGTCATTCAATTTGGAGAAAATTGGTTAATTTAAACTTCAGAAGAAGATTGCTCTCTAACTTTGACAACAACATAAATCTTGAATAGTCAGCCGCTTCGATAAATATGTTTGAGTGAGAAGTATATATACAAAAGACCTTTACTACCGCATAAACCTGAGAAGAAAAGTCGAGGAAAAGTAACAAAAGGAAGGTGAGTGTGAGTGAGAAACTTGATGTATTTACTTACTATCGGGTGAGTAACTTGTGCAAGCCAGGGGACAAGAAATAATCCTCAGCAGGGAAGATTACTTTATATGACTTGGTAGTTTAAAAAGCGCTCGTATTCCTTCCCTGAGTCAGACAAAGTGTAATTAGCAAAACCCTAAATTCACAATCAAAAGTATTTGTTGCATCTAAGAAGGAGAAGGGCAACATTTGTCATCTGTTTTTCTTTCCTTCTCAAATTACAGGATGAGAGGGCATCTAGTTGGTTTCCATTTCTGTCCCGTTCTGTTGAGTGGTGTTGCTTTGTTTCTTGTGGCTTTCAGTTCGTCTTTGCACACTGACTTGAGCAGGGACGAGGTTTTCGAGCGACTAGAAGGTAACACGTGAATGTGTTTTACCTCCCAACACAGTGATATTTTTTCCTACGGGATGTGAATGTTTCAAATGCCATGGGCGAAAACTTGGATCGGATGACACAGATTTTGGCTGTGTCACGATAAACTTTACATGATCCCTCCCCCCCCCTCCCCAAATAAGGCTCTGTGACATTAATACCAACCCCCTCATTGGTAGTAAATCTCCATTCTTCCCCCTCTATACTCTGTTGGCCACAGCAGTTCGCCCTCAAAAAAAATATGGGGTCGCCCCAAAATCGGGTAAAAACAACAGGAACTTTCTACTCGCAACTCTCATAACTCTCAGGGCTTCTTCATATTCACCTTTGTACGATATCAAGAATCAAGATGACCTCTTAAGACAGAGTAATTAACTACACACAAACTGTATTATTAAAGTATCCAAAATAAATTGAGTGATGAGAACATGAAAGACGATTGTGTTGCTTTTTAAGGATTTGAGCTAATTGGTCACATCACCAAGACATTATATGCTGACGAAATAACCTGTGGATTGAGATGCCTTTAAGATGAAAACTGCCAATCTTACAACAGCAAATCCGATGCTAGTGATGCAAAGAAGGAATGTCAACTGAGTAATCAAACCAAAAAATCAAGTCCGGAAAACCTGAGGCGTAACCCACGTTCTACTTATTATCATAGAAGAGGTACTGTTGAGTAAGGTGCTTAACATTATGGAAAAGTTAGTGGAGGTGTGAGGGGGGGGGGGGAGGGGGGGTGGAGTATTTTGATTGTCACAATAAAGTTTTCCTGATCCTTCCATAACGTTCCGAATTATTCTATCGATCTTCCTCATTGGCCGCCAATTTTTTTTATTCCCACCTTTAAACTCTGTCAGCGACGACTGATCCCCTCTCCGTTCCCTTTGAAAACAATGATATCCCCCCCACAAGACTCTGCCACCCCTCCCAAGCCCTCTTTCCAAGTCAAAAATGGTGACCTATTTCTTACTTCTGATCATGATTTGCGCTTTTCAGAGCTCTCTCGTGTCACGTGTACACCCATGTATAATCTTTCCCGAGAGAATATGAAGTTTAAAATCTCTTGCTTTTCCTTATAATGATAGGTTTTTCATTTTCTTAGTTTAAATTTAAATTTCCAAAATCAAGAGTTATGTAATAATTACGCGAAAGGAACTACTAATGGAATAAGACATCTGTGGCGTGTTTTGTTTCTTAGTTTGATCCTCTCCTCGTTCCAAATGATTATTCTTCCCTTTTCCTATCCAGATAAACGAGGTTGGGATTCTGCTCTTCCGGCCTTCTCCTGTAAAGAAATTCTGGACTCTGGACATTCCAAAGGAGACGGGGAGTATTGGATCGACCCAGGGAAGAGTGGAAAACCTTTGAGGGTCTATTGTGACATGTCAAGATATGGTGGTAAGCGAATGAACTTTTTTTTTTTAGACACGAGGACCTCAACAGGAGTATATTTGACTTGGTACAGTTGTTATTGTAAAGAGAAACAGTTAACGCATCATACCTGTGCGAGTGGACAGAACGCGTCATGTGCGCGCTGTTGTCTCGCATTTCGTCGAGTAAACTGTTGTTTTTCGTTTTTATGAAAACGTATAACTGATATCTAGTTTCTTTCTCAAATTTTGTCATAGTTTTGACTAATTGGTAACAGGCCTTCTTGTCGTCCAATTCTGTCTGTAATCAGTGATACGAGTGATTGACAAATCGGACTCCCGCTTTGAGGTCGTACGATTCTGTAAATCACTCGTATGATTACAGACCCAATCGGACTCCACTCGGTCCTCTTACCATTTAATATGTCCAAAATTCTAGTTACATGGATGTCATCAGATCATTTAGGTCTGTTTTATTTTAGGAGGTTGGCTTCTAGTGTCAAATGTTGAGTTTGGAAGTCCCTCTCCTAAGGTGTCAGTTGACACATCATACCGTGAAATAGGTAAGTCACACATGGTTCTGCAGAAAAGTGCCATGAAAGAGCTCAGAAGACACTTGTCCTTCACTCAACCGAGATTCCATTGCCGCAAGAAACAGGGACGCGCATTCCACGTGGTCACAGCTTCCAACAGCTCAGGTGAAGCTGTGGTCCGGTTCTTCAGCGGTCAGACAGATGAGCAACCGAACGCCTGTGGTTCGTTTGTGAGATTGACGTTGGATGACAATTCCGAGTTAGCTGGCATTTGCAAAGAATGGGATCGACTAGTAAGTGGAGAGTCCCGGGTTGGAAAGTGGGGAAATGGTGAAGATCGAAACAGGCTATACCTGTATCCCGTCATAAGAATATACAAGTATCACGTTAGGGTCCAACTGCGTAACGTTGACGACCTCAGAAAAATGGAATGTGATGATAGCTCCGCTCCTAATGTTGGCACAAACGGCGATTTCTGGAGAGTCTTTGTTCGTTAGTTGCGTCTATCTGTACACCAAGCAACCCTTGACTGTGCGAATAATAGTAACAAACGAATAAAGCAAAGACAAAATAAAGACAAATGCACCGTTACACTCATCAGGTTATAAGATTGTTTTTGTTTCCATTTCGGGGCAAGGGAAAGCAATCCTCATTGTTTCCCGTGGGGCCAGTCATTTTAATTTTTATTTTTGAAAATATTTTCTCATACATCCCAAACCGAATATGACTGCCAAAAATCACTTTTTTTACGTAAGCTGGCACACACATTTGCTGCGGTTTCACGGTGAACAACCTTATCGCGCGAGAGTCGAAAGTTAAAGTTGTTGTCTCCTCGGGGGCTTAGAGAATTTTGTTCACCCTAGAAAGTTAGGGTATTTTGATTCACGGCGCGTGACACATTCAACCTTCCAATCAAAAAACCTATTTGAGTTGAGAGGTACATAACGATTAAATTTTCACAACTGCTTCCTTCTAGATAAAAGGTTGAAGTAGTGACCACGTCAACCTCAATGTTAAGTTGAAGGACTCTAAACATGATTGGCTAGTTGATCGGATCGCGAGCGTCGCACGTGAATACTAAAAATTCCAGAGGAAGAGGAAAGAATACTTTGCAGTTCGAAAAACTTAATAACGGACACAAGAAAATTTCAATGACCTGTTTGATATGGCGGGAAGCCTTTGAGAAAAACCATGCTTAGCACAAGAGGTCGAGGCTAGCTGGGAAATCTCCCGGACCATAAAAAAGTAATCCTACAGATTTTGACCTTCAACCCCTCGGGGACTGGGGGAGGGTTTTTTCCACTTTTTAGACATGACACGAGTTTTGATACTGTAACCAATCACAATAAAAAAAATTTCAATTTTCAATGATTGAGAGGTTTATATCAAACATAACCGGGCAATATATATATATATATATATATATATAACTAACTGCAGACAGTACTGTTTCGGCCTTCTGGGCCTCATCAGTGCAGTGCTGATGCTAGGATGGAGGTAAGGCTATATAGCCACCCCAAGTGATCTCACACGTGTGGTATCATCTAAGCCATGCCAGAGTGCTCAAACTAGATAAACTAGTGAGCATGCATAATGCTAGCAGCAATGACTCATCCTAGTAGAGTGCTCAATATATATATATATATTATGAGAGTTAATATGAGTTAGTATATGAGGTTTAAACCCCTGAAGAGTGAAGCGATTCACGAAACAGGCTTGTCGGGATATGTAGTTACGTCCCCTTTTTTCCTCTCATGATATATATATATATATATATATATATATATATATATATGTATATATCGTGTTAATTGTTCAGAGATTCACACAAGTCAAGAACTATATTATGCTTTTAGCACCCATAAGCTCCTTTTCCTTCGAGTTTATAGTCGACTCAAATCTCGATATCAGCAACGTCATGTGTCCCTTGGAAGTAAGCGTTGCCGTTGTGGCGGACCAGGGTAGGTTATGTAAGGGCTCTTTTCATACCACATGCAGTTTACAATTAGGAGGCTAAAATAATCGTCATTCCATACAGAGGGAGTTGTCCTACCATATCGAAGGTCTCTATGTCAGGAAGTCCACTGAACTCACACGAGCAACAATCTCTCTAAGGGGTTGAGACTGGTATCTGTGTTCTCTCAGTGATACAATGCTGATGACTCGCGTGCAGATTTGCTCGATTGTTTATGACAAAATACCGTAAACGAATAATAGCTATGACTCATGTTTGTTGTATTTAGCTAATTGTCGAGAGAGGATTGTCCTTTCATTTTTCTTGTTTTTAATTTAATCCTTACCGGCTTTACGCCTAACCATGGGAAGAATTCTCCATTTGACTACCTCAAGATAAAATAAGAATCTGAAACAAAAGGAATGACAAAAATACAGATAAAATGCATCACAACGCAACAGCACATTTAAAATCTAGGCAGTCAGAATCATAGGTAGGAAACGTAAGAAAGTGATTCATTGTTTTAAGACGACGAAACTACAACTAAAGGCAGTCAATTTTCTACACTTCCGGTCTCTTTTTATACTCTGCTGGCCACAACAAATCCTCCTAAACAAAAACATGGGATTGTCCCAAAATCGGGTAAAAACAACGGAAACTTTCTACACCTAACTCTCATAACTCTCAGGGCATCTTCATATTTACCTGTGCACGATATCAAGAATCAAGATAAGACAAGGTGAACAACTACACACAAACTGTATTATGATAGTATCCAAAGTAAACTGTATAATAATAAAATGAAACACGATTGTGTTGTTGTTCTAGGATTCGAGCTAGTTGGTCGTATCACCAAGATATTATACGTTGACGAAATAAGCTGTGGATTGAGATGCCTTCAAGATAAAAAATGCCAATCTTACAACAGCAAATCCGATGTTAGCGATGCAAAGAAGTAATGTCAGCTGAGTAACCGAACTAAAAAATTAAGTCCCGGAAAACCTGAGGCGTAACCCACGTTCTAATTACTATGGAAGAATTACTGTTGAGTAAGGTGCTTAACCTAAGGAACAAGTCATATTTTTACCACCTGGGTAGAAGGGTGGAAGAGGGGGAAGGAAAGGTCACAGCATTTCGGTTCTCACAATTAATCGAGTCAGCCAATTTTCAAATCAATTTTCAATTTAGGTTCCACCTTAAAAGTCTGTCAGCGACGACCGATCTCATCTCCGTTCCCTTTGAAAACCAGGATACCCCCCACCCCCCCCCCCTCCCGTAAGACCCTCTTACCCCTCCCACAAGACCCTCTTACCCCTCCCACTCCCTTTTCCAAGCGAAGAATGGTGACCTATTCCTTACTTCTCCTAGGTGCTTTTCAGAGAATATAGAGTCTATGATCTCTTGCCTTTCCTTATAACTTTTCCATTTTTTTAATTTGAGATAGAGGGATGCTATGTATCCTACAAATATTTCCAAAATCAAAAGCTATCTAATGATCACGCGAAAGGAACTACCGTAAACGTCCATGTATAAGCCGCACTTTTTTTCACAAAATTGATGCCAAAAATCAAGGGTGCGGCTTATGCATGGATACATTTGTGTTTGGAGTTCTCAAAAACCTAATAAATATTCATAAAACTTCTTAAGAAATAAACAAAAGAAACTGAGAGAGTGTTGCTGTAGTTCATTGACTTTTTCATTGAGTGGTGGCTCCTAAAGGAGCTGTTTGTGTCTTCGAGTGTTTATCGGCGAATCTTTCTCTCCAAGATTTCTTTCAAGTGATTAATTTTCGCTTTACTCGAACAACTAAACACCAACATACAAGGAATCTCTCGTTGTCTTTTACTACCTTCATGGCAAATTTGTCGACTGCATTATCAGGCTCCTGTTCTGCATGAAGTTTTTCACCTATTGCGGGTTTCCAAACATCTTTATACACGTGGTATCCCCGAACAGCTGAGTCGACGATGGCCAGGCCCTGGCCCAGACTCCTCCCAACATTTAAAGCTTGGCTACTAAGCACTTATTTGTTCTCTTTTCTGTTTCGCTTTCTTTAGACTTGATAAATGTGAAAGATAGCCACAACTTCTATGTCGGTGTTTCGAAACCTTGATTGTTTGTAGCAATACAACTCTACTGAAACTTCAAACTGTATTATTTTTATTTTTTTCCAAATACTGCGCTTCCAAATCAGGGGTGCAGCTTATCTACGGATGCCGCTTATACATGGACGTTTACGGTACTTTTGGAATAAGACCTATGTGAGGTGTTTTGTTTCTAAGTTTGATCTTCTCTTAGTTCCAAATCATTATTCTTCCCTCTTCCGATGTAGATAAACGAGGCTGAGATTCTGCCCATCCGGCCTTCTCCTGTAAGGAAATTTTGCGCTCTGGACACTCCAAAGGAGACGGGGAGTATCGGATCGACCCCGAGAAGAGTAGAAACCCTTTGAGGGTCTATTGTGACATGTCAAGATATGGTGGTAAGTGAATAAGTTTTTTTTAGAGACACCAGGACTTTAACCGGAGTATATTTGACTTGGAGCAGTTTCTATTGGAACATTCTGGTCTAGGGTATTCGTGCTTTCTCTACAAAGGTCCTTATTGTGTTTTTTAATCAAAACTGTGACCAAATTCTCGAACGTGATTGGTTATCACCAGCCGGCCGATTTTAGCACAACAAGACAGTATACTTGTCATAGTTGTAATTGGACAGTGTAATAGGACAGTTAAAGGGACAGTTAACACGTCATGCCTGTATGAGGGGATAGAACGCGTCATGTGCGGGCGCTGTTGTTTCGCATTTCGCCGATCGAGTAAACTGTTGTTTTTGGTTTTTCTGAAAACGTATAACCAATGTCTAGTTTCTTTCCCAAATTTAGCCATCATGTGTGATATCATTTATGCTGGAAACAAAGCTAAGTTTGGTCAACCAGAGATTTTGCTTGGAACTATTCCAGGTATGGCACACATAAATTACCCACGGAAACAACTTTATCAGTTTGCACAATAAGAAAATATAATATATTCCACTGACCTTGATTAAAATATCAGAGAGCAGAAATAAGCTACAGGATAGCAGATGAAGAAAATGAAAATGATGTCTTCTCCTTTCCAAGATTTTTTTATACTTCTTAATAGTATTTGTCACTAGCCCCTTACACTCGTACATCAGTCTGCACCTTGAGGGACACCACACTTGATGGTTTGCATAGGAGAGCAAGCTTGATTGAATTGGGCAAATCGCTGGCGGCAAGAGAAGTAGCTTTTGAACCACTGCAGAGCCACGTCACGGATACCAAAGTGCTCCAATTTTGCAAACAAGATATGATGATCGAGAGTGTCAAATGCTTTGGAAAGATCTAGGAAAACACCCACCGTTGTTTCGTGTTGGTCGATTGCAGAAGCTATTTTATTTACCAAATAAATGAGTGCGTGCGATGTCGAGTGATTTTTCCGAAATCCAAACTGACAGCGGTAAAGTATATCTTGTTTTTCGGCAAATTCTACCAAGCGATTGTACATCCTCTGCTTTGAAGATGGGAATAATTTTAGCGATTTTAAGTTTGTCCGGGAAAATGCCTTTTAGCAGAGATAGATGATAATATCTGCCAATGGAGCAGAAATAAGGTGAAATGAATATTTAATGACATGCATTGGGATACTGTCATAGCATTCTTTGAAGCGAACATGTCACAAATGCTTTCCAGTTCACTTTTTGTGGTGGGCTTTAAGTTTATGGAGGGACGGATATTATCACCAAGATAAGAACGAAAAGAAGGATTCACCTTGGGTATAGATTTAGCTAGGTTGGGACCAATGTTTGTAAAGTATTTACAGAATCTGTCAGCGATCTCCATTGGATCCGTTAATGTTCTGCCTTCAGATCTGAATGATGTGGGAAGAGATGACTTACTGTTACGCTTGTTAATAACTTCATTTAACAATTTCCAAGTTGTTTTGAGGTCATTTCTGGCATTCTCAAATTTGGAGTCGTAGTATTTACGTTTGGCAATGCGAATAAGATGGGTGAGTTTGTTTTTGTAGGCTTTATACTTGGTCTCAGAAGATGTGGAAGATGATGTGACGAACTTTTTGTAGAGTCTGTTCTTCTTGTTAACGGATTTCAGAAGTCCACGGCTAAGCCATGAAGAAAAGAACTTGTTTACCTGCTTACCTTTGAGAACCTTTAAAGGGTAACAGGTGTTATAGATTCTGGAGTATCCTTCAATAAAATCATTATAGGCTTCATTGGGATCTTCCATGTGGCGAAATAAGGACCATTTTGCGTTTGAAAGGTTCTCGTTGAATTTATGCAAATTATCGTCATTGAATGTGCGCATCACAATTCTTCTTTCTGTGCTGCGCGTTAGAGTTGCGTCGTCAAAATATGCAAAAACGGGTAAGTGGTCAGATAAATCATTTAGAATAATGCCGCTAAAAACACTAGGGGCAAGGTTGTTGGTGAATATGTTGTCAATTAGCGTCACAGAGTATGAGGTGAGGCGTGTTGGATTGGAGATGAGAGGAAGAAAGGCGTGTGAAAATAAGCTATCAATAAATTCCTGTGTTGGAACATGATGATTGTATTGGAGAAGGTCTAGGTTAAAGTCTCCCATAACAGTGTTTATTGCCTTTATAAATTAGTGAGAGAATATTGCTGAATTTGTCAATAAACATAGCAGCGTTTTGATTTGGTGGTCTGTAGACGCAACCAACAATAAATTTTTTCCGTGGGGAACAATAATTTCCAAGAAAAGTGACTCAATTACATCTGGATCTGAAAATTTGCATTCTTCGAGAAGTTTGTATTCAAGGCCGTTTTGTAAATAAATTCCAACTCCGCCGCCTGTTTTTGATTTACGATGGTTGGAGACAAAATTATATCCCCTGATATTTACGTGCTCTGCAGTGCAATCAGTTAGCCAAGTTTCTGACACACCAATCACAGAGAACGGCATATTAAGATTTCTTAGCAATAAATTAAGTTGATCGAAATTTCTTATTAAGCTTCGAGTGTTGAAATGTATAATAGAAAAGTTTGTTTTGTCGCCAAAAGAAGTTACTCGATTGTTCAGATCTTCCTCAACCATGTAGCCACTATTGGGCAGGTTAGAAGATGACTAGAAAGTGGATTAAACGATTCGGGCTTTTCAACAGGATTAAATAATAATGTTTCAAGACGGTCGGCATCGTAACTCAAGGGACCATGAGAAAATTCATAAACTGCTAAATTAAAGGAACTATCATCCAAGTGCTTAAAAGGGAGGAAAGATTGAAAGGGTGTGTTGTCAGCCATCATAGAAGAAGCAAATTAAATTACAGACTAAGTTACAAATTCAGAGTACTTAGCTTAAAGTTAAGCTCTCTTGTCGAGCAAACCTTTCAAGTTCGTCAAGGGTTTTGAACTGGATAGGGCGGGAGTCTTCGGTTTGCCGTCGATAGATGGTGAAGTTCTTACACTAACAAAACCTGAAGCCATTACGAGTTTGAAATTTTTTCGTATCCGCCAGGAGTTGTTGAACCTGCGGAGTTAGATGATCAAAAAGCTTCACGTTCTCTAGTGTGCAATCGGCATGTAAACCAATTGAAGAAGCTGTAACCTTGCATGCATCTTTCCGTACGTTCATGACCTTCTCTAGCAATCCTTCTTGTGAACTTGCAAACAACTGGTCTCAGGCTGGAAGTGGCGTTTCTGGTGGGAATACGATGGACAATATCGATATCTTGAATAGAAATTTCATCTCCTGCAGCTTGAAAGAGGCTAAGACATAGTGTAGTTGTGTCGGAGGCTGACTCACTTGCCTTTATTTCAGGGAGGCCGACGATCTTTACGTTGTATTGATAGCTGTAGCGCTGAATCAACTCTATGGATTTCCCAATCTCCTCCACTCGTTTAGACAGGACATTCAGGCGCGCCCAGAGCTGTTGTAAACTTTTATCCGCTTCCTGGCGAAGGTCATCGTAAGACTTGACATAAAATTGGAGGGTGTTCAAAGTCTCGTCCTGTGATATCGCCGGTCGACTCGCTTAGCCGCCATTGTTGGAGACATTAGCATCGTTGAAGCTAAGTTTGAGGGAATTCTGAAAGTCTTCAAAATTTTTCTTTAGAGCAGTAATTTCTGATTTGAGGCTTTCATTTTCTTTTTTAAGCGAGTCAACATTCGTATCAGGCATAGTTAGGGGAAAAAAATTGCATTAACGCGGAGCGATCAGATATTCGTCCGCACACCTCGCTCGCACAATTAGCATTCTCATTGTAAGGAGAAACCAGATGCTAGTCACTCTTTGGGGTCAAAGGGTTAAAATTTGTTTGAACTTAAAAAAAAGTGATATGATTTGGGGAAGTAAAGACTCGTAATCAGGAAAGATCATAGGAGTAAGATGGCTTTTTATGAAATGGATATTTTTTTTATTCTAGACTCTCTTATATTGCTGCTTTTATGTTCTTTAACCCTTTAACTCCCATGAGTGACCAAGACAGAATTTCTCTTTACACTATCAATACAATATTAACCAAATAAGTGGTGAGAATAAAGAAAAATTTCAATTTGGGGATAATTAGTTGATCAAATATTGAATTCTTTAAACTAAAATTGTAAGAATTGTATGGTTGACAATAAGTAGAATTACAAATTTGATCTGGGAATTAAAAGGATAACTGTGTCAAGCTTAAGTTTGTGCTTAAAGCTGCAACTAACTCGAAGATTTTTTTCATTAACTCGTGAATTGTGCGCATGCGCAAGAGCGAGTTGTAGGTACGATGTGGGTAATAGCACTTGCTCGCTCGCTCGCTCGCTCGATTGGTCGATTCCTGTAAACTTTTTTTCGATTTTAGGCTTTTGAGTGCATTTGATAGTTTTTGGCGAGCAATAAACAAACGAAATGGCGACCTTTGTTGCTCAGAATAGTGGTGGGGTGAAAAAGAAGCCAATAATAATTTTAAAAGAGTTTCTTTTTTTCGTTTTAGTTTCAACAAGCGGCGCCAGCGACTGGCAGGCATGCAAGGATTCACACTGAAATAACAGAACAATCTTCGTTTTTCATAAAATTGTAATTTACAATCCTTGAACTTGAAAACAATCCGAAGATTCATTGAAAATATCACTTACTGAGAAGCGCTCGGAGTTAACAGATGTTCAAAAGCTTTTTCTGTTATGGCGTGCGATTGAGGACAAAATCGATTATTACGTTTCGTATCGTGTGTTTTTCCTGTGTGAAGCAACAAAAGATGCCGGCGACTGACGAAATTACAAGTTAACACGAAAATCAAATAACACCTAAACAAACAATTTTAGCTACCGATTTTCAGTGAATTTTTAAAGAACAATTTCCTTTTAAGTTTCAAGACAATTTGAAGATTCAAAATACATATTAAGTACTAAAATGCGAAAGTTATACACCACAAAATTGATAAATAGGCCTGAAATGAAATTCTATCTTTTTGTTGATTATACGTTTCCTAGCACGTGACTAAAATCTACCCAGGCAGAGATCCAAAATGACGGTGGCAGCCTTGGCTTAGTTACATCACTCAAAACTCGTTCCAGTTTGTCTCATTTGATAAAGAGGGAATCGTTAATTTTTTCATTAAGACAGTATTGCCTTGATTTTCTAATATTTACAATGATAGACAGTAAATTTCACTTTTCACCCACATTTACTTCCAACCTTTTCTTTTGAACCGGAAACAAAAATGATATACGTTTAAAACACATTACATCATCCACCCTTGTCAAATGTAATAGCATGATCATTTCAATTGTAATGCCTTCTTATCCCAACGTTACTTTGTTTCTTTGCTACATTAGCGAACACTGAACTACTGCTCGTACTCTAGATATGACAATCAACCTCAAAATTCCCTAAACCAGATAACATTAAACATAATCCAAAAAATCGTGTCAATTCACGAGTTTGCTCACAGAGCACTTTGATTTTTTTAGGTGCCGGTGGCACACAGCGAGTTCCAAGAGCTGTTGGGAAGTCTCTGGCTATGGAAATGGTACTAACAGGAGATCCTATTTCAGCAGAAGATGCACAGAAATCAGGTTCATGTTCCTTTCAACTTAGCTCCTATTTTTGACCAGTTGTTCATCATTACCTCTTTATCTTACAAAATTGATCAACATGCAACTTCTCCCTGTAATAAATATACATCATCCAGCAAATAGATAATGAGAATATTTAACTTATCAGTTCTAAGTTGTTACTGATCTAACGTCAAATTCTCGTAACTAATTAAAAGGAAATGTGTAGCAGCTAGAGGGGAGAATTAACAATCAGATCTTGGGGGTTAAAGGGTCAAGGAGGAAGGTACTTAGCATCGTAAGTCTTCCCGGTGGCACTAGGAAATTCTCACACAAATTATTGAGAAATGTGTACAATACTTCCACATCACCAAGGACTGCAACGGAGACACACTGTTTTATGCTAAACACTTGTGTAAGCCTGCAAAATTTGAATTAAAGGCGTAGATTTTTCCCTTCTGTTTGTTAGTATTTCCGCGAAGGAACCGTTCACTTCCGAAGACGTTTTTTAGAGTTTACGTAAACTTGCATGTCTTCAGTACTCCTCTCTTATTAAAAGCTCTCGGCAAAAGTTATTTGCACCAACCTTTCTCAATTGCAATACAAAGTGGTAAAGCCACTCAACCATTTCCCGAAAACATATCACCTAGTCTCTCTGATTTAGAGCAATCTACTGAATTCTTCACGTCTTCTGCGCAACCGAAGTAAGTTCAATTTAAAACATGAAAATGTTCCTATGTTCTTACCAAAAGCGCAGCTCCATCTTTCTGCATGTAAACTACACACCACCCACAATTCCTCTATTCGCTCTGACGAACGGCTAAGGCTAGGAACGTCAACTTTAGAAACTCTCTATGGTGGCCACTTTGCATTATCAACGCTTTTGATAAAAGTTATCTTTGTGATACCCCACCCGCCGCAGTACCACAGTTTTTCTAGAAACTTACCCCGTCTATTCAAGTGTTATCATGGTGATGAATAACAGTATAGTGAACTTGTAAAGACTTGCGATGAAACTTTCCCTAAGGAAAATGTTCTCTTTTTTTTCATTTCGCAGGACGATCGAAAGGAAGGGATGACAGCTTTTTTAGGGAAACGAAAAGCCGAATTCACGGACAATTAGTATCTGTTTTTTTCGAAAAGTCGTAGCCTGCGAGAACTTTCGATCGTTGTGTGGGAATGTTAAGGCAGGTGAAAGAATAATGAAAGCTTATGTAAAATTGTGTGAACAAAAATACTTACCAAAAAAAAAAATTAACTAGCAAAATTGATAGAAAAACTTAAAATAAAGAAGGTAAAATCATAGTCATTTTTCGTTCGTTCGCTCATCTGTTGAACGGATACTGTGGGGTATACATTGGGACTGGGGTGAGTATAGATTTAAGTTCTGGTCAGTTCGATGTGTTAATTAAGACTCGAGCCAGGAATACTAAGTGACGCTGTAAATAACGGCTCTTCAGTAAACTTTCTGGAAAAACTAATCCAAGGCAAACCAAGTTTTTCGACTTGTTTCCTCACAGTTCACTTTTCTTTCGTTTGAATCAAATTCTTGGAAGAAAAGGATTTATTTGCTTTATTTATTTTTTTATTTGTTAAGTAACAACTTATGGAATAAGACCTCTGTGGCGTGTTTTGTTTCTTACTTTGATCCTCTCATCGTTCCAAATGATTATTCTACCCTTTTCCGATGCAGGTAAACGAGGTTTGGATTCTGCTCATCCGGCCTTCTCCTGTAAGGAAATTCTGAACTCTGGACACTCCAAAGGAGACGGGGAGTATTGGATCGACCCAGAGAAGAGTGGAAACCCTTTGAAGGTCTATTGTGACATGTCAAGATCTGGTGGTAAGAGAATGGATTTTTTTTGTGACACGAGGACTTCAACCGGAGTATGTTTGACTTAGTGCAGTTGTTATTGGAATGTTCTGGTCTTGGCTATTCGTATTATGTTTTTAATCAAAACAATGGCAAAATTCTCGAACGTGATTTGTTATCACCAGACGGCCGATTTGAGCACATAGGACAGTGTACGTGTCATGCTTGTAATTGGAAAATGTAATAGGACAGTTAAGGGGACAGTTAACACGTCATGCCTGCCTGAGTAGACAGATAGCGTCATGTGTGCGCTGTTGTCTCGCATTTCGCCGAGTTAACTGTTGTTTTTTTGTTTTTATGAAAACGTATGTCTAGTTTTATGAAAACTGATGTCTAGTTTCTTTCTCAAATTTTAACACAGTTTTGATTAATTGGTAACAGGACTTCTGGTCGTCCAATTCTGTCTCTAATGATACTCGTGATTAACAATTCGGTCTCCCGCTTTGCACATCTATACGAATTATTTACTTATTTATATATTAATTTCTACTCGCTGACATTTCTATACCTACAGAGATGATATTTTAGTCTCTCCACCTGTGTATCTTATTCTACATCAGTTTATGGGAGTCTGTTTTAAATATAGGCTATTCACCTTCAAGAAAAATCATGCTGTTTAACATTCAGCGATGTTAACAAACAAAACAATATTTGAAAATATCTACAAATTTGATGACCGTCATATTCGCATTTGTGTTCACTATGATGAATCACTGGATCTTCTTTCTCTGGTTGTTATTGTAGCGCAGCATAACGGAAGCTTCAACAGTGCATTCTCCTGTAGATGGGTGAAAAAATGATTCATGAGGCTGAACACTCGTTCAGCCGAAGCAGAACTTGGCTGCACCAGAAGTAGCTTCCGGATAACAGCAGACCAATTGGGAAGGGTGCGTGCATGCTTCGCCCACCACTGTACCTTCTCCTCTTCTTCCTCAATAACTGTGCCGTCAGCAGCCGCTAGGTAACGTGGAAGCTCGTTAACAAGGCCATCAATAGTTGCACCATTATTGAGGAAACTGAACTTTCGGAGCTCTGCCAAAGATGCGGCATTTGGGTAGAGGTTTTGGACTTGGACTGGGCAGCATAGAATTACACTTTTAAAAGCACGGACAAGGTCATGAGTATTGGAACGACCTTGAGAAGAGTGGAAACCCTTTGAGGGTCTATTGTGACATGTAAAGATAGGGTGGTAAGAAAATGATTTTTTTTTTGAAACGAGAACTATAGCCGGAGTGTATTTGACTTGGAGCAGTTGTTATTGGAACGTTCTGGTCTTGGCTAATAGTATTATGTTTTTAATCAAAGCTATAACAAAAGTCACAAACGTGATTGGTTATCATTGTTGGCCGATTTGAGCACTAATAGGAGAGTGTACGCGTCATACTTGTAATCGGACAGCGTAATAGGACCGTAAAGGGACAGTTAACGGGTCATGCCTGCCTGAGTAGACAGATAACGTCATGTGTGCGCTGTTGTCTCGCATTTCGCCGAGTTAACTGTTGTTTTTTTGTTTTTATGAAAACGTATGTCTAGTTTTATGAAAACTGATGTCTAGTTTCTTTCTCAAATTTTAACACAGTTTTGATTAATTGGTAACAGGACTTCTTGTCGTCCAATTCTGTCTCTAATGATACTCGTGAATAACAAATCGGACTCCCACTTTGGGATCGTACGATTTTGTTAATCACTCGTATGATTTCAGACCGAATTGGACTCCACTCGGTCCTGTTACCATTATTAATATGTCCAAAATTCTATTTACATGGATGTCACCAGATCATTTAGGCTTGTTTTACTTTAGGAGGTTAGCTCCTGGTGTCAAATGTTGAGTGCGGAAGTCCCTCTCCTAAGGTGTGAGTTCATACCGTGGAATAGGTAAGTCACATATGGTTCTGCAGAAAAGTGCCATGAAAGAGCTCAGAAGACACTTGTCCTTCACTCAGCTGAGATTCCACTGCCGTAAGAAACAGGGACGCACATTCCACGTGGTCACAGCTTTCAACAGCTCAGGTGAAGCTGTGGTCCAGTACTTCAGCGGTCAGACAGATGAGCAACCGGACGCCTGTGGTTCGTTTGTGAGAGTGACGAGTGATGACAATTCCGAGTTAGCTGTCATTTGCAAAGATTGGGGACTAGCAAATGGAAAGTACTATGTTGGAAAGCGGGGACATGGTGGAGATCAAAAGAGGTTATACAGCTTCCTTGCCTTCTGACAATTTAAGTATCACCTTAGGGTCTACTTGAATAGCGACAACGACATGGAATGTGATGATGTCGCCTCTCAGAGTGTTAACTCAATCGGCGATTTCTGGAAAGTCTCTGTTCGTTAGTTGCGTTTAACTCAGAGCTGTCTGTACACCAAGCAACCCTTGACTGTGAGAATAACTTCTTCAAACGAATAGACTGAAAACAGAGACGAACACAAGAAATGCACCGTTACCCTCAGCTGTGGATTGTAAAGCCGTTTTAGCGCACAAATATCTAATTAGGTCACATGTCTGACGCTCGCTTCTTCCTTGTGGTAGGCTTACCCACAGTGCTTCACTGTTTTTATCATGTAGTTATAGTTTTACATACACCGGATCCTAGAGGAGTCAATGAGATAAACACGGTTTTCTATGTAGTAGTTTATGTTGCTTTATGTATTTCCAAGAACAATTAAGGTTCGAAGAGATAGACTTTCCCTTTTGTTTGGTCACGGAATATGTAAATATACTGATTTCCGCGTGAATATAAATAAATATTAGGGCAAGGTGTTTTTTAAATCTTACAATTTGTTATTTCATCCATTTCAAAGTCAAATCGTTCAAGTTTTCGAGAGCACGAGGAACTTTGTCTGAAGTATAAAGGGGGTAAGTTTTTAGAGAAACAGTGGTGCTGTGTCGGTGGGGAAGTATGACAAAATAATTTGGTTTTATCAACTGAATTGTTAACGTAAATTGTAAATCAGAAAGACGTTATTTACAGATCAGTACAGGTGAGAATTTGACGATTTAACTGACGGATCAATTTTTCTATCAATCTTATTCTTTTGTTTCCGAAGGCCTGTAAGGATTAAATATAAATCTAGAAAAATGATCGAACAATCCTCTCTCGAGAATTATGACCTCTAGTTACTACTTGTTTTACAGTATTTTGTCATGAACAATCGAGCAAATCTGCTCGCGATCGAGGCATCGGCATTGCATCACTGAGAGAACATAGATGCCACTGGTCTTCAAACAAGCAATGGCCAGTCCCAACCTCCAAGCGAGATTTTCGCTCGTGTGAGTTCAGTGGACTTTGTGATACAGAAACCTTTAATAGGAGAACCCCCTCGTATAGAATGACGACTATTTTCTAATTGTAAACATACATGCGGTATGACATAGCCTACTCCGGTCCGCCACAACGGAAACGTTTTCTTTCAAGGCGCACATAACGTCGCTAATATCGGGATTTCGGTCGACTGAAACTTGAAGGAAAAGTAGCTTATGGGTGCTAAAAGCATAATATAATTCTTGACTCGTAGAGAGCTCTGAACGCGACATTTATACAATGCCCAACTTAAATACGTCTTTTGATTGAAGGGCTGAACATGTCGCGAGTCGTGAATCAAAATACACTTACTTTCTAGGATAAACAAAATTCACTCGGCCCAAACAAACAAACTTCACTGAGCCCCCGAGGAAACAACGACTTGACTTTCGACTCTCACATGACACCGTGAAACCGCAGCAAATGTGTGTGCCAGCCTGCCTATAAAAATTATTTTTTGCAGTCATTTTCGAGTTGGGATGTATGACAAACACTTTAAAAAAATAAAAATTAAAGTGACTAGCACCACAGGAAACAGTGAGGATTCCTCTACCTTGCCCTGCCAGGGCAACAAAACTCACGGTATCCCTTGGAGTCGGTCATTAGTCACTTACTTTACCAACTTTGCCAGGTGTCTACATTATAATTGTTTGGAAGCGAAAGTAAACACTATTAGAAGGGTAGCTAGAGGGCAAAGGATGAGAAAATAATTAGTGCATCAGAAGAAACAAATGTTTCTTAGCATATTGGCTTCCGTTGCCAATTTTAACGTGCACGAGTCAAAAATAGGAACGCAGAAATACATATATGGTACAGCAGATATATCTACAAATTGTGACTCATAAATGTACGAGTTAGAAGGTGAGAGGGAATTCTGTCACTTTTCATCTCTCTCTGTTGAAATTACATCCTGTAGCTCTTTTTAATTAGGCGAATTTCGCTTTGTTTGGTGGGAAAAAGTTGTCATCGATCCCGAATGCGACCAATCGATACTCATAGAAATCCTTGTGAAAGAGAAAAGAGGTTCGGAAAAAAAAGAAAAATCCGAGTGATCGAGGTTTGTTTCTATTAATGTGAAACGCCCCGACGCTTTAATCGAATGTAAAGAAATGTTAATCAGAAATGTTAGTCGTGATCAGTACTTCGTTCCAAGCTGACTATTGCTTGATTTACGAAAGGGGTTCTCAAGCTGTTTCTTTTTATTTTTTTTTAATTATTGTCTCAAGTTTCATTAAAATTGTATGAAAAGCTGATAAAAGATTTTTTCAATAGAAAAATAGGAGAGGAGTGGAAAGAAACTGAAGGTCAGAATATACTGGTTTCAAGGAGGAACCAAGTCATTCAATTTGGAAAAAATTGGCTAATTTAAACTTAAGAAGAAGATTGCTTTCCAACTTTGATAACAACATGATAAAAACAATCCGAGTAATCTAGGTTTGTTTCTAGCTAAATGCCCTCACGCTTTACTCAAATGTAAAGAAACGCTAACCTCAAGCCGTGATCAGTTCTTCGTGCAAAGTTCACTGATGCATAATTTATGTATGGGTTCTTGAGCTGTTTCTATTTATTTCTTTTAATCATTGTCTCAAAGTTCATTAAAATTGTATGAAAAGTTGATAAAAGAGTTTTTCGATACAAAAATACGAGAGGAGTGGAAGGAAACTGAAGGTAAGAATATACTGGTTTCTAGAAGATTGCTCTCTAACTTTGATAACAACATAAATCTTGAATAGTCAGCCACTTCGATAAATACGTTTGATTGAGAAGTATATATACAAAAGACCTTTACTACCGCATAAACGTGAAAGAAAAGTCGAGTCGTGATCAGTACTTCGTGCAAAACTGACCCATGCATAATTTATGTAAGGGTTCTCAAGCTGTTCCTATTCATTTCTATAATTTTCATTGTTACCTAAGGTTCATTGAAATTGTATGAAAAGTTGATAAAAGAGTTTTTCAATACAAAAATACAAGAGGAGTGGAAAGAAACTGAAGGTAAGAATATACTGGTTTCAAGGAGTAACCAAGTGATTCAATTTGGAGAAAATTGGTTAATTTAAACTTCAGAAGAAAATTGCTCTCTAACTTTGACAACAACATAAATCTTAAATGGTCAGCCGCTTCGATAAATACGTTTGAGTGAGGAATATATATACAAAAGACCTTGACTTCCGCATAAACGTGAGAAGAAAAGTCGAGGAAAAGTAAGAAAAGGAAGGTGAGTGTGAGTGAGAAACTCGATGTATTTACTTACTATCGGGTGAGTAACTTGTGCAAGCCAGCGGACAAGAATTAGTCCTTAGCAGGGAAGATTCCTTTATATAACTTGGTAGTTTAAAAAGCGCTGGTATTCTTTCGCTGAGTCAGACAAAGTGTAATTAGCAAAATCCTAAATTCACAATCAAAACTATTTGTTGCATCTAAGAAGGGAGAAGGGCAACATTTTTTATCTGTTTTTCTTTCTTTCTCAAATACAGGATGAGAGGGCATCTAGTTGGTTTCCATTTCTGTCCCGTTCTGTTGAGTGGTGTTACTTTGTTTCTTGTGGCTTTCAGTTCGTCTTTGCACACTGACTTGAGCAGGGACGAGGTTTTCGAGCGACTAGAAGGTAACACGTGAATGTGTCATATCTCCCAACACAGTGATATTTTGTTCCGATGGGATGTGAGTGTTTCAAGTGCCATGAGCGAAAACTGGGATCGGATGACACAGATTTTGATCCTTCCCCCCCACCCCCCAAATAAGGCTTGTGACATTCCTACAATTCCCCTCATTGTTAGTAAATTTTCATTCTTCCTCTTTTATATTCTGTTCGCCACAGCAGTTCGCCCTGGAAAAAAATATAAGATCGCCGCAAAATTAGGTAAAAACAACAGGAACTTTCTACGCGCAACTCTCATAACTCTCAGGGCTTCTTCATATTCACCTTTGAACGATATCAAGAATCAGGATGACCTCTTAAGACAGGGTAATTAACTACACAGAAACTGTATTATGAAAGTATCCAAAATAGACTGAGAGATGAGAACATGAAACGCGATTGTGTTGTTTTTCAAGGATCTGAGCTAATTGGTCACATCACCAAGACATTATATGCTGACGAAATAAGCTGTGGATTGAGTTGCCTTCGAGATGAAAAATGCCAATCTTACAACAGCAAATCCGATGTTAGTGATGCAAAGAAGGAATGTCAACTGAGTAATCAAACCAAAAATTCAAGTCCGGAAAACCTGAGGTGTAACCCACGTTCTACTTATTATGGAAGAGGTACTGTTGAGTAAGGTGCTTAACGTTATGGAAAAGTTAGAGGAGGTGGGAGGGTATGAAGGTTCGGAGTATTTTGGTTGTCACGATAAAGTTTTCCTGATCCTTCCATAACGTTCCGAATTATTCTATCGATCTTCCTCATTGCCCGCCAATTTTCTTTAGTCCTACCTTTAAACTCTGTTAGCGACAACTGATCCCCTCTCCATTCCCTTGGAAAAAATGATATCCCCCCTAAGACTCCTCCCCCTCCCACCACCTCTTTCCATGAGCAAGTCAAAAATGGTGACCTATTTCTTACTTTTGATTAGCGCTTTTCAGAGCTCTCTCATGTCACGTGTACATGTATAATCTTTCCCGAGAGAATATGAAGTTAAAAATCTCTTGCTTTTCCTTATAATGAAAGGTTTTACATATTCTTAGTTTGAATTGAAAGATGCTATGGATCCTGCAAAGATTTATAAAATCTAGAGCTATCTAACAATTACGCGAAAAGAACTACTTATGGAATAAGACCTCTGTGGCGTGTTTTGTTTCTTAATTTGATCCTCTCCTCGTTTCAAATGATTATTCTTCCTTTTTCTTAAGCAGGTAAACGAGGTTGGGATTTTGCTCATCCGGCCGCCTCCTGTAAAGAAATTCCGGACTCTGGACACTCCAAAGGTAAACGAGGTTGGGATTCTGCTCATCCGGCCCTCTCCTGTAAAGAAATTCTGGGCTCTGGACATTCCAAAGGAGATGGGGAGTATTGGATCGACCCTGAGAAGAGTGGAAACCCTTTGAAGGTCTATTGTGACATGTCAAGATCTGGTGGTAAGAGAATGAATTGTTTTTTGAGACACGAGAACTTCAACAGGAGTATATCTGACTTGGTAGAGTTGTTATTGGAACGTTATGGTCTTGGCTATTCTTGCTTTCTCTACCAAGATCCTTATTATGTTTTGAATCAAAACTACAGCTGAGTTCTCGAAAGTGATTGGTTATCATCAGCCGGCCGTTTTGAACACTAATAGGACAGTTAACGCGTCATGCCTGTGTGAGTGGACAGAACGCGTTATGTGCGCGCTGTTGTCTCGCATTTCGCCGAGTAAACTGTTGTTTTTCGTTTTTATGAAAACGTATAACCGATGTCTAGTTTCTTTTTTCAAATTTTGTCATAGTTTTGACTAATTGGTAACAGGCCTTCTTGTCGTCCAATTCTGTCTATAATGATACGAGTGACTAACAAATCGGACCCCCGCTTTGCGGTCGTACGATTCTGTAAATCACTCGTATGATTACAGACCCAATTGGACTCCACTCGGTCCTGTTACCATTTAATATGTCCAAAATTCTAGTTACATGGATGTCACCAGATCATTTAGGTTTGTTTTATTTTCGGTTTGTTTTATTTTAGGAGGTTGGCTTCTGGTGTCAAATGTTGAGTTCGGAAGTCCCTCTCCTAAGGTGTCAATTGAGACATCATACCGTGGAATAGGTAAGTCACACATGGTTCTGCAGAAAAGTGCCATGAAAGAGCTCAGAAGACTCTTGTCCTTTACTCAGCTGAGATTCCACTGCCACAAGAAACAGGGACGCACATTCCACGTGGTCACAGCTTCCAACAGCTCAGGCGAAGCTGTGGTCTGGTACTTCAGCGGTCAGACAGATGAGCAACCGGACGCCTGTGGTTCGTTTGTGAGATTGACGTTGGATGATAATTCCCAGTTAACTGGCATTTGCAAAGAATGGGGTCAACTAGTAAGTGGAAAGGTCCGGGTTGGAAAGTGGGGACATGGTGAAGATCAAGAGAGGCTATACTGGTATCCCGTCATGAGAAAAAACAAGTATCAACTTAGGATCCAACTGCATAACGTTGACGACCTCAGAAAAATGGAATGTGATGATGACTCCCGTAACACTAACGACACAAACGGCGATTTCTGGAGAGTCTTTGTTCGTTAGTTTCGTCTATATGTACATCAAGCAACCCTTGACTGTGCGAATAACAGTAACAAACGAATAAAGCAAAATAAAGACAAATGCACCGTTACACTCATCAGGTTATAAGATTGTTTTTGTTTCCATTTCGGGGCAAGGGAAAGCAATCCTCACTGTTTCCCGTGGGGCCATTTATTTTAATTTTTATTTTTGAAAATATTTGCTCATACATCCCAAACCGAATATGACTGCAAAAATCACTTTTTGTACGTGGCTGGCACACACATTTGCCGCGGTTTCACGGTGAACAACCTTATCGCGCGAGAGTCGAAAGTTAAAGTTGTTGTCTCCTCGGGGGCTTAGAGAATTTTGTTCACCCTAGAAAGTTAATGTATTTTGATTCACGGTGCGTGACATATTCAACCATCCAATCAAAAAACCTATTTGATTTGAGAGATACATAACGATTAAATTTTCACAACTGCTTAAATAAAAGGTTTAACTAGTGACCATGTCAACCTCAACGTTAAGTTGAAGGACTCTAAACAAGATTGGGTAGTTGATCGGATCGCGAGCGTCGCACGTGAATACTAAAAATTCCAGAGGAAAAGGAAAGAATACTTTGCAGTTCGAAAAAAATTCACTACTGAAACAAGAAAATTTCAACGACCCGAAGCTAGCTGGGAAATCTCCCGGACAACAAAAAAAGTAATCATAGAGATTTTGACCTTCAACCCCTCGGGGATTGAGGAAGGATTTTTTCCACTTTTTAGACATGACACGAGTTTTTATACTGTAACCAATCACAATCGAAAGAATTTTACTTTTCAATGATTGGGAGGTTTACATCAAACATAATAACCGGGCAATATATATATATATATATATATTACTTTTTTTATCGTGTTCATTGTTCAGAGCTTCACACAAGTCAAAAATTATATTATGCTTTTAGCACCCATAAGCTCCTTTTCCTTCGGGTTTTCAGTCGACTCAAATCTCGATATCAGCAACGTCATGTGCCCCTTGGAAGAAAACGTTGCCGTTGTGGCGGACCAGGGTAGGTTATGTAAGGGCTCTTTTCATACCACATGTAGTTTACAATTAGGAGGCTAAAATAATCGTCATTCCATACAGAGGGAGTTGTCCTACCATATCGAAGGTCTCTGTGTCAGGAAGTCCAACAATCTCTCTAGGAGGTTGAGACTGGACATTGCATTTTTAAAAACCAGTGGTATCTGTGTTCTGTCAGTGATACAATGCTGATGACTCGCGTGCAGATTTGCTCGATTGTTTATGAAAAAATACCGTAAACGAATAAGCGCTGTGACTCATGTTTGTTAAATTTAACTAATTGTCGAGAGAGGATTGTCCGCTCATTTTTCTTGTTTTTAATTTAATCCTTACCGGCTTTACGCCTAACCATGGGAAGAATTCTCCATTTGACTACCTCAAGATAAAATAAGAATCTGAAATAAAAGGAAAGACAAAAGTTCAGATAAAATGCATCATTTTACGCGACAGCACACTTACAGTCTAGACATTCAGAACTATCGCTAGGAAACGTGATTAAGTGATTCATTGCTTTAAGACGGCCAAACTGCAACTAGAGGGCGCTTAAAAACTATAAAAACTATAGGATTGTGACGTAAGACCCCACATAGACTGTTTCATTTCAAGCTTGACTTATTCATTTCACTTTTGTATTTTTGGCTGTTACGGCGTAAACCAACTGCTGTAACACTAAACCATTTCGGTTTCGGTTTGTACTAAAGCTTTTGTCGTCACGCTAAACCATTTCACTTTCCTTTGAGTAGGTTGATGCGTTACTAAGCCATTACGGCCTACTATCAACCATTTGCCGATAGCTTTAGCTATTTCACACTACTCTCGGTTGTGTCAAGTCACTGAACCAAAGTACAGCTAGCTGAACCGTTTATCATTTCGACACTGAGTTGAGTAACTTTTGCAAGCCAGCGGACAAGTTTTAATCCTTAGCAGGGAAGGTTCCTTTATGTGAGCTGGTAGTTTAAAAAGCCCTCCGTATTCTTTCGCCGAGTCAGACAAAGTGTAATTAAAACCCTAAATTCGCAGTCAAAACTATTTGTTGCATCAAAAAAGGGGAAGCGCGACATTTGTCATCTGTTTTTCTTTCTTTCTCCAATTACAGGATGAGAGGGCATCTAGTTGGTTTCCATTTTTGTCCCATTCTGTAGAGTGGTGTTGCTGTATTTCTTGTGGCTTTCAGTTCGTCGGCCCGCATTGACTTGAGCAGGGACGAGGTTTTCGAGAGAGTTGAAGGTAACACGTGAATGTGTTATGCCTCTGTTATAAAACCGTGATATTTTTTTTCCGACGGGATATGAACGCGTCAATTGCCATGGGCGAAAACTCGCCAATTCAATATAATATAACTTACTGATAACGATAAACTTTACATGATCCCTCCCCCCATAAGGCTCTGTAACAATCTTACGATCCCCTCTTTGGCAGTCAATTTTCTACACTTCCGATCTCTCTTTATACTCTGTTGGCCACAACAAATCCTCCTAAAAAAAACATGGGATTGCCCCAAAATCGGGTAAAAACAACGGGAACTGTCTACGCACAACTCTCATAACTCTTAGGGCTTCTTCATATTCACCTGTGCACGATATCAAGAATCAAGATGACTTCTTAAGACAGGGTGAACAACTACACACATACTGTATTATGAAAGTATCCAAAGTAAACTGTATGATAATAAAATATTACACGATTGTGTTGTTTTTCTAGGATTTGAGCTAATTGGTCATATCACCAAGACATTATACGCTGAAGAAATAAGCCGTGGATTGAGATGCCTTCAAGATGAAAAATGCCAGTCTTACAACAGCAAGTCCGATGTTAGTGATGCAAAGAAGGAATGTCAACTGAGTAACCTAACTAAAAAATCAAGTTCCGGAAAACTTGAGGCGTAACCCACGTTCTACTTATTAAGGAAGAGGTACTGTTGAGTAAGGTGCTTAACCTTAGGAACAAGTCATATTTTTATCGCCTGGGTAGAAAGGGGAGAAGAGGGGGAAGGAAAGGTCACAGCATTTTGGTTGTCACAATAAATCGAGTCAGTCAATTTTCAAATCAATTTTCAATTTAGGTCCAACCTTTAAGGTCTGTCAGCGACGACTGATCCCCTTTCCGTTCCCTTTGAAAACCAGGATACCCCCCCCCCCCACCCCGGTAAGACCCTCCTACCCCTCCCACCCCCTTTTTCTAAGCAAAAAATGGTGACCTATTCCATACTTCTCCTCAGCGCTTTTCAGAGAATATAAAGTTTATGATCTCTTGCCTTTCCTTATAACTTTTCCATTCTCTTAAATTGAGATTGAGGGATGCTATGGATCCTACAAATATTTCCAAAATCAAAAGCTATCTAATGATCACGCGAAAGGAACTACATTTGGAATAAGACCTATGTGGGCTGTTTTGTTTCTAAGTTTGATCCTCTCCTCGTTCCAAATGATTATTCTTCCCTCTTCCGATGTAGAAAAATGAGGCTGGGATTCTGCTCATTCGGCCTTCTCCTGTAAGGAAATTCTGGACTCTGGACACTCCAAAGGAGACGGGGAGTATTAGATCGACCCCGAGAAGAGTGGAAACCCTTTGAGGGTCTATTGTGACTTGTCAAGATATGGTGGTAAGTGAATAAGTCTTTTTTCAGAGACACCAGGACTTAAACTGGAGTATGTTTGACTTGGAGCACTTTCTATTGGAACATTCTGATCTTGGCTATTCGTGCTTTCTCTACAAAGATCCTTGTTATGTTTTTTAATCGAAACTGTAACAAAATTCTCCAACGCGATTGGTTATCACCAGCCGGCCGATTTGAGCACAACAAGACAGTATACGCGTCATACTTGTAATTGGACAGTGTAATAGGTCAGTTAAAGGGACAGTTAACACGTCATGCCTGTATGAGGGGACAGAACGCGTCATGTGCGCGCGCTGTTGTCTCGCATTTCGCCGAGTAAACTGTTGTTCTTGGTTTTTCTGAAAACTTATAACCAATGTCTAGTTTCTTTCCCAAATTTTGTCATAGTTTTGATTAATTGGTAACAGGCCTTCTTGTTGTCCAATTCTGTCTGAAATCATACTTGTGATTAACAAATCGGACTCCCGCTTTGCGGTCCTACGATTTTGTTAATCACTCGTATGGTTACAGTCCAAATTAGACTCCACTCGGTCCTGTTACCATTATTTATTACATCCATTTTGAAATCACTGGTGGTCCCTGTGATCTGATTGGCTCTAATTGGTGCGATTTATTCGAATCGCACCATTTTTTGCTCTAAATCGCATCTTTTTTCCAGCCAATGAGGAAGTTACACTTAAAACAAAACAACCAATCAGATTTCAAGGCTTGTTTAAAGTAACCAATCAAATTGCAGGAAAATGAAAGACAAAGAGTATCATTTCGCAAATTTTGCAACTTTTGTTTCCAAAACTCTTATTTCCCCCCCCCCCCCCCCCCAAAATGGATGAATTTAATATTTTCCAGTTTTTGAATGATGACAATGAGATCTTTCAGGCTGAAGACCAACATTCCAGGGACTTTCCCACTTTTCGTGTACATTTTGGTGAATATTTTGACGATTTTCTACCCTCTCAAGCTCAAAATCCGCACAATCCCGAGTCCACCGAGTCAGCAACAAACGAAGAAAATCAAAAGCCACCACAAGAGTTAGATGTTTCAAGATTTCCTATCATTTCAAGCGATGAAATACAGGAGCTTAAGTCTGTCGCTTCGAATAAAAATACGTCCCGCTCCACAAAACAATGGATGAATGTTTTCAGAAGCTGGTGTCAATGCCGCCATCTTGAATATGTCTCCATCGAAACAATGGCGCCTGAAAAACTTGACAAGGTCTTGAGTAAGTTTTACGCCGAGGTGAAAAAAAAGGACGGAGATGACTACGAGCCAGAATCCCTCAAAATCATGCAGAGTGCCATTGAACGGTATCTAAAGGAGAAGAACTATCCATTGAGCATCGTGCGATCGAGAGAGTTTCACTCCTCACAAGAAATCCTCAATGCGAAAGCAATTTCCCTACGTCAACAAGGAAAGGGAAAGAGACCCAACAAAGCTCAGCCAATCACATCTGAAGAAGAGTCAGCCCTGTGGGAAAAAAGGTCAGTTGGGTGATTTTAATGGAAAGGTCTTGACCAATGTCAACTTCAAAAATTTGACAGAACAACTGGGATTTCGTGGTCGCCAAGAACACTACGATGCATACGTGGAAGACGTAATTATAAGACAGCGAGAAGATGGAACTGAAGTTGTTGAGTTCAGGGAAGGTCCCACTAAAACGCGGAGCGGTGGTCTCACCATCAGGCGAAGAACAACACCACAGGCAATGTTCAGTACCGATGGCGGAAAAAGCGATCCAGTGCGGCTATTCAAGCTTTGGTTGTCCAAGCGACCCGAAGGAATGAAGAACACAGGGCCACTCTATCTTAGCATCATAAATCGTCCTAAATCAGCAGATGTTTGGTACACCAAAGTTCGAATGGGACAAAACACCATCGGCAATTTAATGAAATCCATGGCCTCCTGTCTCAGGACGAATAAGAAGCTGACGAACCACAGCATGAGGAAAACATTGGTATCAAAACTGAAGAAGTCTGGTCAACCGCGCAATGTTATCTGTGAAATAACAGGCCATGCACGTGAATCTTCGTTAGACGACTACGATGAAATAGACGAGAATCACAGGAAAGAACTGTCTCACATTATCAGTGGATATAAAGAAGTGTCAAACGAAAATCAAGCAAACGAAGTCTCCCGCCAAAACACTGCAAATGAAGCCTCAAATCAAGAGATTGCAGTCCAACATAAACGAACACCTCTGGTTCCTATTTATCACGTCCAACGACAAGGCCAAATGCATCAGGCCATGGGCTCCAATCCTGGTTTTCAGCAGGCTGAATTTTCAGGATTTCCACCACGTTTTCCGTTGCAGTCTCAGTACCGCATGGAAGCCTTCAGTTGTGCTGCTCCCGTTCCATCGCAGAATTACACAGGCTGCACCTTCAATTTCTTCTCTAGAGACAGCCAGAATTCTCCACCCCGACCACAGAAGAGCTTACATCATTGAGTCAGACGACGAGGACTGAACGTTAACGCTTCACTATTTTTCTGAGTTATTGAGGACTTCTCGAATTTCTTGAATGAAAGTTGTCTTTCTTTTGATACGCTTGACTAAGTATTTGACACATGACGTCAAAGTCTTTCTGTTTTGCATTTCCGGTTCCGCTTTTTATTTAAAAACCGGCTCAGTACTGCATCAATAAAACATTCGAATTGACCAAGTCCTGTATTTGGGTGATTTCAAAATGGATGTAATAAAGTGGTAATTGAACCTCGTGTCGTGCAATTTTGGTCTGAAATCATACTTGTGATTTCAAATCGAACTCGCGCTGTGCGCTCGTTCGATTTTGAAATCACGCGTATGATTTCAGCCCAAATTGCACTCCACTCAGTTCAATTACCATTATTAATATGTCCAAAATATTATTTTGAATGAGATGCCAGTGGTCTCGGTTACTGGTGCAAATCACCAGCTCAGTGCACAGATTGTCCAATAATCAAGAGATTTTCTTGTAGCTGTCATTGTGTTATTAAGGGTAGCAAACAAAGTTTGTCTTTTTTCGTTGTTGCTCGATTGAAGTAAGTTGTACAATACTTTCTTCACAGCTTGAAGGAGGATGTGAGTCAGCCATCATGTGTGATATCATTTATGCTGGAAACAAAGCTAAGTTTGGTCAACCAGAGATTTTGCTTGGAACTATTCCAGGTATGGCACACATAAATTACCCACAGAAACAACTTTATCAGTTTGCACAATAAGAAAATATAATATATTCCACTGACTTCCACTGATTAAAACATCAGAGAGCAGAAATAAGCTACAGGATAGCAGATGAAGAAAATGAAAATGATGTCTTCTCCTTTCCAAGATTTTTTTTATACTTCTGAGGAGTATTAGTCATTAGCCCTTTACAACCGAACATCAGTCTGCAAGTTCTCCATACTTTTCTCCATACGTTTCCTAATGTGCTGACAAGGAGAATTTGTTTAACAATCAAGAGCTTGTTTGATTGATGATCATTTCCTTTATTCTTATGACTTTAATGTTTGATTCAGGGGTGATGTTATAGGGAGAAACTAGATGCTAGTCACTCTTTGGGGTCAAAGATTTAAACTTTAAACTTTAAACTTAAGCTCTAACTTAAAAAAAAGTGATGTAATTTGGCGAAGTAAAGACTCGTAACCAGGAAAGATCATAGGAGTAAGATGGCTTTTTATTAAATGGAAATTTTTTTTATTCTAGACTCTCTTATATTGCTGCTTTTATGTTCTTTAACCCTTTAACTCCCATGAGTGACCAAGACAGAATTTCTCTTTACACTATTAATACAAAATTAACCAGATAAGTGGTGAGAGTAAAGAAAAATTTCAATTTGGGGATAATTAGTTGACCCAATATTAAATTTCTGAAACTAAAATTATAAGAGTTGTATGGTTTACAATAAGTAAAACTACAAATTTGATCTGGGAATTAAAGGGTTAACTGTGTCAAGTTTAAATTTAAGTTTGTGCTTAAAGTTGCAACTAACTCGAAGATTGCTTTCATTTTTTTAGGTGCTGGTGGTACACAGCGACTTCCAAGAGCTGTTGGGAAGTCCCTGGCTATGGAAATGATACTCACAGGAGATCCTATTTCAGCAGAAGATGCACAGAAATCAGGTCCATGTTCCTTTCAATTTAGCTCCTATTTTTGACCGGTTGTTCATCATTACCTCTTTACCTTACAAAATTGATCAACATGCAACTTCTCCCTGTAATAAACATACATCATCCAGCAAACGGGTAATGAGAATATTTAAACTTCTCAGTTCAAATTTGTTATTGATCTAACGTCAAATTCTCGTAACTAATTAAAAAGGAAATGTGTAGCAGCTAGAGGGGAGAATTAACAATCAGATCTTGGGGGTTAAAGCGTCAAGGAGGAAGGTACTTAGCATCGTAAGTCTTCCCGGTGGCACAAGGAAATTCTCACACAAATTATTGAGAAATGTGTACACTTCTTCCACATCATCGAGGACTGCAACGGAGACACACTGTTTTATGCTAAACACTTGTGTAAGCCTGCAAAATTTGAGTTAAAGGCGTAGATTTTTCCCTTCTGTTTGTTAGCATTTCCGCGAAGGAACCGTTCACTTCCGAAGATGTCCGCACTCTTCCGAAGACGTTTTTTAGAGTTTACGTAAACTTGTATGTCTTCAGTACTCTCCTCTCTTATTAAAAGCTCTCGGCAAATGTTATTTGCGCCAACCTTTCTCTTCGTTTTGATTCAAGTACATTTGCTCGATATACTTTTTTCAAAAAGTCGCAGTTAAGGCCGCGTTACCTCAAATAGTTCAGTTAGGTTTAAGGGTTAATAAAAGAATGAACTTGGGGCATGTACTCCTGTGATAAAACTGCATAAACGTATGAGAATTATTGGCGTCGGCTTTGTCAGGTGGGGCATTGCGCACTCATTCTCGAGATTTTTCTTCACTTAGATCTAAATTCAAATTGCAGACTTCAAAACTTTCATTTTTTCTTAGGCCTGGTTAGTAAAGTCTTCCCCGCAGAAGAGCTCGTAGATGAAGCTATCAAGACAGCTGCAAAAATATCATCCTTGTCGAAGATTGCCGTACAGATCGCCAAAGAAGCTGTCAACACAGGTATTGCGCTGTCAGTTGTAACCGTCCGATTGACTGTTTCCTGTCATGAGTTATACCTCGATTATTCGCAAGATTTTATGTCAACTGAAGTCGGTGTTGATCTTGTCCATCGCTAGCCGTTTCTTGTTGGTTTACCAGTCAACTTCAAAACAGTTACCTATCCTATTTGACTGTTCTACAGCGAAACTATCTTTTTTCTAGTTACCGAAATAGCCCAAAACATCATGACGTACTTCCATTCACAAGAGTAAAATTGATTGTTTCTAAGCCATCATCTTAATTGAAGCAAACTGAGAAAATGATTTTAGATTTTTGCGCAAGTTAAGCAGAGAGGAACTTGATCTCGCGTAGGGTTTTGTTGCCTCGGGATATAAATCATCATGACTGACCTGCTTGAGTCCAAAAGTTTAACAGATTACAAGAAATGCATGCAAGAACAATTTATGGTCGTTGCATTCCGTAGATGGTTGAATTTCCCAAATGTCTTTTTGTTTAGGCTACGAGATGTCACTGGCAGAAGGACTGCGTTTTGAGAAAAGAATGTTTCACTCAACATTTTCAACAGTAAGTTAATATTGATCGGCTTTTACACTTGAAAGAAAACGGCAATTGCAATACAAAGTGGTAAAGCCACTTAACCATTTCCCGAAAACATATCACCTACTCTCTCTGATTTAGAGCAATACACTGAATACTTCACGTCTTCAGCGCAACCGAAGAAAGTTTGGATTAAAATATAAAAATGTTCTTATGTTCCCGCTAAAAGCGTTGCTCCATCTCTCTGCATGTAAACTACACACAACCCACAATTCCTCTATTCGCTCTGACGAAAGGCTAACGCTAGGAACGTTAGCTTTAGAAACTCTCTATGGTGGCCATTTTTACATTATCAACGCTTTTGATGTAAATAATATTTGTGATACCCCGCCTGCCGCAACACCACAGTTTCTCTAGAAACTTACCTCGTCTGTTCGACTGTTACCATGGTGATGAATAACAGTGTACTGAATTTGTATGGACTTGCGATGAAACTTTCCCGAAGGAAAAATTTCTCCTTTTCTTTTATTTCGCAGGACGATCGAAAGGAAGGGATGACAGCTTTTGTAGAGAAACGAAAAGCCGAATTCACGGACAATTAGTATCTGTTATTTTTCGGAAAGTCGTAGCTTTCGAGAACTTTGGATTGTTGTGTGGGATTGTTAGGGCAGGTGAAAGAATAATGAAAGCTTATATAAAATTGTGTGAAGGGCAATGAAAACACTCAGCATGAATTTTCTCCAAAAAAAAAAAAAACTTTACTGGCGAAATTGATAGAAAAAATAAAATAAATAAAGTAAAATCATAGTCATTTTTCGTTCGTTCGCTCATCTGTTGAACGGATACGGTGGGGTAAACATTGGAACTGGGGCGAGTATAGATTTAAGTTCTGCACAGTTCGATATGTTAATAAGACTCGAGTCAGGAAAACTAACTGACGCCCCAGATGACGCCTCTTCAGTAAACTTTCTGGAAAATTAATCCAAGACAAACCAAGTTTTCGACTTGTTTCCTCTCTGTTCAATTTCCTTTCGTTTTGAATCAAATTCTTGGAAGAAATGGATTTTATTTGCTGTAAGGCACCTTGTTTAAATTGCCTTAAGGTTCAATGGCTATATGATAATTGTTTTTTCTTTTTCGGTCCAGGAGGTTTCCCAGCTAGCCTCGACCTTTTGTGCAGGGCATGATTTTCATGGTTTTCGTGAATTTTTTTGCGAAGTGCAAACTAAGCGTACTATTACACTTTCTCTGGAATGTTTGTATTCACGCTTGACGCACGTGATTCGACCAACTAGCCAATCATGTTTAGATCCTTGAACTTAACGTTGAGGTTGGCGTGGTCAATTTCCTTAGCACTAGTTCAACCTTAAATTAAGAAAGCAGTTGTGAAAATTTAATCGTTATGTACCTCTCAGCTCAAATAGGTTTTCTGATTGGAGGAGAACAAGTCGCGAGCCGTGAATCAAACCAACTTTCTAAAAAATAATATTTTAGCAGTCATAACACTTTTGAAAATTAAAATCAAAGTGACTGGCCCCATGGGAAACAGTGAGAATTGCTTTCCCTTGACCCGCAGTGGAAACAAAACTCATTGTTTCCCCTACAGTCAGTTAGTCGCTTAATTTATCAACCTTGCCAGGTGTCTGTATTAGAATTGTCTGGAAGCGAGAGTAAACAATATTAGCAGGGTAGCTAGAGTGCAAAAGATGAGATGATAATTAGAGCATTGAAAGAAATATGTTTCTTAACATATTGGCTTCGGTTATCAGATTTAACTAACACGGATGCAAAACAGGAACACACAAAAACATGTATGGTACAACAGATATACCAACACATTGTGAGTCATAAATGTACGAGTTAAAACGTGAGAAGGAATCCTGTCAGTTTCATCACTGACAAAAACTTTTAACCTTGAAATCACATCCTGTGGTTCTTTCAGTTTTCATTAGGCGAATTTAGCTTTGTTTGATGGGAAAAAGTTTCTCTGTATCCTGAATGCGACTAATTGAGAAAAGAAATCCGGATAATAAAAACAATCCAATTAATCTAGGTTTGTTTCTAATTAAATGCCCCCACGCTTTACTCAAATGTAAAGAAACGCTAATCCCAAGTCGTGATCAGTACTTCGTGCAAAGTTGACTGATGCATAATTTATGTGTGGGTTCTTAAGCTGTTTCTATTTTTTTCTTTTAATCATTGTCTCAAGTTTCATTAAAATTGTATAAAAAGTTGAAAAAAGAGCTTTTCGATACAAAAATACGAGAGGAGTGGAAGGAAACTGAAGGTAAGAATATACTGGTTTCAAGAAGATTGCTCTCTAAGTTTGATAACAACATAAATCTTGAATAGTCAGCCACTTCGATAAATATGTTTGAGTGAGAAGTATATATACAAAAGACCATTACTACCGCATAAACGTAAGAAGAAAAGTCGAGGAAAAGTAAGAAACGGAAGGTGAGTGTGAGTGAGAAACTCGATGTATTTACTTACTATCGGGTGAGTAACTTGTGCAAGGAGTAACCAAGTCATTCAATTTGGAGAAATTGGTTAATTTAAACTTCAGAAGAAGACTGCGCTCTAACTTTGATAACAACATAAATCTTGAATAGTCAGCCACTTCGACAAATACGTTTGAGTGAGAAGTATATATACAAAAGACCTTCACTACCCCATAAACGTGAGAAGAAAAGTCGAGGAGAAGTAAGAAAAGGAAGGTGAGTGTGAGTGAGAAACTCGATGTATTTACTTACTATCGGGTGAGTAACTTGTGCAAGTCAGCGGACAAGAATTAATCCTTAACAGGAAAGATTCCTTTGTATGACTTGGTAGTTTAAAATAGCGCTCGTATTCTTTCGCTGAGTCAGACAAAGTGTAATTAGCAAAACCCTAAATTCACAATCAAAACTATTTGTTGCATCTAAGAAGGGAGAAGGGCAACATTTGTCATCTGTTTTTCTTTCTTTCTCAAATTACAGGATGACAGGACATCTAGTTGGTTTCCATTTCTGTCCCGTTCTGTTGAGCGGTGTTGCTTTGTTTCTTGTGGCTTTCAGAAAGAGTTGAAGGTAACACGTGAATGTGTTATACCTTCCAACACAGTGATATTTTTTTTCCGACGGGATGTGAATGTTTCAACTGCCATGAGCGAAAACTCGGATCGGATGACACAGATTTTGGCTGTGTCAATATAAACTTTACATGATCCCCCCCCCCCCCAAATATGGCTCTGTGACATTCTTGCAATCCTGTAGTAAATTTCCATTCTTCCCCCTTTATACTTTGTTGGCCACAGCAGTTCGCTCTAAAAAAAATATAAGATCGCCCCAAAATCGGGTAAAAACAACGGGAACTTTCTACGCGCAACTCTCATATCTCTCAGGGCTTCTTCAATTTTACCTTTGTACGATATCAAGAATCAAGATGACTTCTTGAGACAGGGTAATTAACCACACATAAACTGTATTATTAAAGTATCCAAAATAAACTGAGTGATGAGAACATGAAACGCGATTGTGTTGTTTTTCAAGGATTTGAGCTAATTGGTCACATCACCACGACATTATATGCTGACGAAATAACCTGTGGATTGAGATGCCTTCAAGATAAAAACTGCCAATCTTACAACAGCAAATCCGATGATGCAAAGAAGGAATGTCAACTGAGTAATCAAACCAAAAAATCAAGTCCGGAAAACTTTAGGCGTAACCCACGTTCTACTTATTATGGAAGAGGTACTGTTGAGTAAAGTGCTTAACATTATGGAAACGTTAGTGGAGGTGGGAGGGGGGGGGGGGTATGAAGGGTCGGAGTATTTTGGTTGTCACAAAAAAAGGTTTCCTGATCCTTCCATAACGTTCCGAATTATTCTATCGATCTTCCTCATTGGCCGCCAATTTTCTTTAGTTCCACTCTGTTAGCGACCACTGATCCCCTCTCCATTCCCTTTGAAAACAATGTTATCCCCCCCCAAGACCCTGCCACCCCTCCCACCCCCTTTTTCCAAGTCAAAAATGACTTGACTTACTTCTAATTAGCGCTTTTCAGAGCTCTCTCGTGTCAAGTGTACATCCATTTATAATCTTTCCCGAGAGAATATGAAGTTTAAAATCTCTTCCTTTTCCTTATAATGATAGATTTTCCATTTTCTTAGTTTAAATTTAAATTTCCAAAATCAAGAGCTACGCGAAAGGAACTACTTATGGAATAAGACCTCTGTGGCGTGTTTTGTTTCTTAGATTGATCCTCTTTTCGTTCCAAATGATTATTCTTCCCTTTTCCTATGCAGATAAACGAGGTTGGGATTCTGCTCATCCGGCTTTCTCCTGTAAAGAAATTCTGGACTCTGGACACTCCAAAGGAGACGGGGAGTATTGGATCGACCCAGAGAAGAGTGGAAACCCTTTGAAGGTCTATTGTGACATGTCAAGATATGGTGGTAAGAGAATGGATTTTTTTTGAGACACGAGGACTTCAACAGGAGTATATTTGACTTGGTAGAGTTGTCATTGGAACGTTCTGGTCTTGGCTATTCTTGCTTTCTCTACCAAGATCCTTATTATGTTTTGAATCAAAACTACAGCAGAATTCTCGAAAGTGATTGGTTATCATCAGCCGGCCGATTTGAACACTAATAGGACAGTGTACGTGTCATATTTGTAAATGAACAGTGTAATAGGACCGTTAAAGGGACAGTTAACGCGTCATGCCTGTATGAGGGGACAGAACGCGTCATGTGCGCGCGCTGTTATCTCGCATTTCGCCGAGTGAACTGTTGTTTTTGGTTTTTCTGAAAACTTATAACCAATGTCTAGTTTCTTTCCCAAATTTTGTCATAGTTTTGATTAATTGGTAACAGGCCTTCTTGTTGTCCAATTCTGTCTGAAATCATACTCGTGATTAACAAATCGGACTCTCGCTTTGCGGTCGTACGATTCTGTAAATCACTCGTATGATTACAGACCCAATTGGACTCCACTCGGTCCTGTTACTATTTAAATATGTCCAAAGTTCTAGTTACATGGATGTCACCAGATCATCTAGGTTTGTTTTATTTTAGGAGGTTGGCTTCTGGTGTCAAATGTTGAGTTCGGAAGTCCCTCTCCTAAGGTGTCAATTTAAACATACCGTGGAATAGGTGAGTCACACATGGTTCTGCAGAAAAGTGCCATGAAAGAGCTCAGAAGACACTTGTCTTTCACTCAGCTGAGATTCCACTGCCACAAGAAACAGGGACGCACATTCCACGTGGTCACAGCTTCCAACAGCTCAGGCGAAGCTGTGGTCCGGTACTTCAGCGGTCAGACAGAAGAGCAACCGGACGCCTGTGGTTCGTTTGTGAGAGTGACGTTGGATGGCAATTCCGAGTTAGCTGGCAATTGCAAAGATTGGGGTCGACAAGTAAGTGGAGAGTCCGAAATTAAGTGGAGAGTTGGAAAGTGGGGACATGGTGAAGATCAAAAGAGGCTATACCGGTATCCCGTCTTGATAAAAAACGGTCATCAACTTAGGGTCCAACTGGATGACGTTGGCGACCTCAGAAAAATGGAATGTGATGATAAGTCCGCTCCCAATGTTGGCACAAACGGCGATTTCTGGAGAGTCTTTGTTCGTTAGTTGTGTCTATCTGTACACCAAGCAACCCTTGACTGTGCGAATAACAGTAACAAACGAATAAAGCAAAATAAAGACAAATGCACCGTTACACTCATCAGGTTATAAGATTGTTTTTGTTTCCATTTCGGGGCAAGGGAAAACAATCCTCACTGTTTCCCGTTGGGCCATTTATTTTAATTTTTATTTTTGAAAATATTTTCTCATACATCCGAAACCGAATATGACTGCCAAAAATCACTTTCTGTACGTAGGCTGGCACACACGTTTGCTGCAGTTTCACGGTGAACAACCTTACCACGCGAGAGTCGAAAGTTAAAGTTGTTTCTCCTCGGGGGCTTAGTGAATTTTTTTCACCCTAGAAAGGTAGTGCATTTTTATTCACGGCACGTGATACATTCAACCATCTAATCAAAAAACGTATTTAAGTTGAGAGGTACATAACGATTAAATTTTCTCACCTGCTTCCTTCTAAATAAAAGGTTGAACTAGTGACCACGTCAACCTCAATGTTAAGTTGAAGGACTCTAAACATGATCGGCTAGTTGATCGGATCGCGAGCGTTGCGTGTGAATACTAAAAATTCCAGAGGAAGGGGAAAGAATACTTTGCAGTTCGGAAAAAGTTCACTACTGATACAAGAAAATTTCAACGACCTGTTTGATACGGCGGGAAGCCACTGAGAAAAACCATGCTTAGCACGAGAGGTCGAGCTTAGCTGGGAAATCTCCCAGACAATAAAAAAAATAATCATACAGATTTTGATCTTCAACCCCTCGGGGATTGGGTGAGGGTTTTTTTCCCCACTCTTTAGACATGACACAGGTTTTTATACTGTAACCAGTCACAATCGAAGAAATTTAAATTTTCAATGATTGAGAGGTGACCAAGACATTAAACGCCGGCGAAATAAGCTGTAGATCAGTTGAGATGCCTTCAAGATGAAAAATACTAATCTTACAACAGCAAATCCGATGCTAATGATACAAAGAAGGAATGTCTACTGAGTAACCAAACTAAAAAATCAAGTCCGGAAAACTTGAGGCGTAACCTACTTTTTACTTATTATGGAAGAGGTGCTGTCGATTAAGATATTTAAACTTAGGAACAAGTCACATTTTTATCACCTGGGTAGGGGTGGGGGGGGGGAGGGAGAGGGAAAGGTCGCAGCATTTTGGTTGTCACAAAAAGTCGAGTCAGTAAATTTTCTTTGGTCACACCTTTAAACTCTCTCAGCGACGACTGATCCTACCTCCGTTCCCTTTGAAAGCCAGGAGACTCCCCCCCCCCCACCCGCAAGACCCGCTCACCCCTCCACCCCTCTTTCCAAGCCAAAAATGGTGACCTATTCCTTACTTCTGGTCAGCGCTTTTCAGAGAATGTAAAGTTTATGATCTCTTCCCTTTCCTTATAACTTTTCCATTTTCTTAATTTGAGATTGAAGGATGCTATCAAAAGCTATCTAATGATCAGGCGAAAGGAACTACTTTTGGAATAAAACCTATGTGGGGTGTTTTGTTTCTAAGTGTGATCCTCTCCTAGTTCCAAATTATTATTCTTCCCTCTCCCGATGTCGATAAACGAGGCTGGAATTCTGCTCATCCGGCCTTCTCCTGTAAAGAAATTCTGGACTCTTGACACTCCAAAGGAGACGGGGAGTATTGGATCGACCCCGAGAAAAGTGGAAACCCTTTGAGGGTCTATTTTGACATGGCAAGATATGGTGGTAAGTGAATAAGTCTTTTTATTTGAGACCCGAGGACTTAAACCGGAGTATATTTGAGGAGTTTCTATTAGAACATTCTGATCTTGGCTATTCGTGCTTTCTCTACGAAGATCCTTGTTATCATTTTTTTTTAATCGAAACCGTAAAATATTCTCGAAAGTGTTCGGTTGTCACCAGCCTGCCGATTTGAGCACAACAGGACAGCATACACGTCATGCTTGGAATTTGACAGTGTAATAGGGTCGTTAAAGGGACAGTTAACACGTCATGCCTGTATGAGGGAACAGAACGCGTCATGTGCGGGCGCTGTTGTCTCGCTGTTGTTGTCTTGAAGTTTCCTTCTTGTCGTTCAATTCTGTCTGTAATCATACTAGTGATTAAAAAAATCGGACTCCCGCTTCGCGTGTCGTACGATTTTGGTAATCATTCGTATGATTACAGACCAAATTGGACTCCACTTGGTCAGGTTACCATTATTCATATGTATATAATTCTAGTTACATGAATGTCACCAGATCACTTAGGTTGGTTTTATTTTAGGAGGTTGGCTTCTTGTGTCAAATGTTAAGTTCGGAAGCCCCCCTCCTAAGGTGTCAGTTTAGACATCATACCGCGGAATAGGTAAGTCACACCGTGGTTCTGCAGAAATGTGCTATAAAAGAGCTCAGAGGACACTTGTTCTTCACTCAGCTGAGACTGACTTCCACTGCCACAAGAAACAGGGACGCACGTTCCACATGGTCACAGCTTCCAACAGCTCTGGTGAAGCTGTGGTCCAATACTTCAGCGGTCAGGCAGATGAGCAACCGGATGCCTGTAGTTCGTTTGTGAGATTGAAGTAGGATAACAATTCTAAGTTAGCTGGTATTTGCAAAGATTGGAGACTAGTAAGTAGAAAGTACTTTGTTGGAAAGTGGGGACATGCATGGAGAAGATGAAGACAGGTTATACCGGTTTCCCGCCTTTGGACAATTAAGTATCATCTTAAGGTCCACTTGAATAACGTTGGTGACCTCAACGACATGGAATGCGATGATATCGCCTCTCAGAGTATTAACTCAATCGGCGATTTCTGGAGAGTCTTTGTTCGTTAGTTGCGTGTGACTCAGAGCTGTCTGTACCCTAAGCAACCCTTGATTGTGCGAATAACTTTAACAAACGAATAATCAAAACAAAGACGAAAACAAGAAATGCGCCGTCATCGTGACCAGCTGCAGGTTATAAGGACGTTTAAGCGTACAACCTAACTAGGTCACATGTCTGACACACGCCCCTTCCTTGTGACTCACCAATAGTGCTCCACTGTTTTATCGTGTACTTATAGTTTTACATACACCACAGCCTAAAGGAGTCAATGAGATAAAAACGCGGTTTTCTATATAAAAGTTTATGCAGCTTTACATATTTTCAAGAACAATTGAGGTTGGATAGAGTAAGCCTTTCTCTTTTGTTTGATCACGGAGTATGTAAATTTTCTTAAATCTGATAATTTGAATGAATGATTTGGTTTAATCAACTGAATTGATATTGTGAATTGGCCACAGTAAAGAACTTAAACGCTGACGTTTCCGGCGTTTGACCTATGTCACAGCGGAAGACGAAGGGCTAACGCTCGAAACGTCAGCTTTTTTACCCTTTACGGTGGCTAATTTACGTTTTCAACCCAGTTGTTAACACTAAATTACCTGATAATAGAAATATTTGTGTTATATTTATACTTATAGATATTTCCATTGCTTTGTTTATTAATTCCTATTTTCTTCGCTGAGTAACAACGCTGAATTCTGAATGAAAAATATATTTCTGTCATACGCCGCCGGCTTGTTTTCCTTCTTTAGAATTGAGGATTATAACAAATTAAAGGTTGC